>NW_026040053.1:525000-762500 GCF_023375975.1 Astyanax mexicanus
ACACACACCAACACACACACACACACCAACACACACACACACCCCAACACACCCACACCCCAACACACACACACCAACACACACACACACACCCCAACACACACACACACACCCCAACACACACACACACCCCAACACACACACACACCCCAACACACACACACACACCCCAACACACACACACACACCCCAACACACACACACACACCCCAACACACACACACACCCCAACACACACACACACACCCCAACACACACACACACACCAACACACACACACACACACACACACCCCAACGCACACACCATAACACACACACATACCCCAACACACACCTCAACACACACACCATAACACACACACACTCTTAAATATAAGCAATAATACACTCGAGGTTTGTGCTATAACGTGTAATATTGGCACTGCTGTGCTGCGATCATACACATGAGGCAGTGCCAATATTACACATTATAGCACGAACCTCGAGTGTATTATTGTGATTATACCACAGTTACATTATCACTATAATATTATCACTGTTTATTGAAAGATTTTAAAGAGTTAAAGAGGAGGAGAAAATAGGATCTGTTTGGTTATAAAAACTCCACCAGTTAAAATTGTTCCATTGCTGCTCTGTTTGTAGCTGTGCTGTTTGGCTTGTAAGCGCTGCATAGTTGCTAGGTTGACTAGGATAAATTGAGGTACAGTAAAAGAGTGAGATTAGACGAAGGTAAAGTAAGGTAGATTGTGAAAGTTGGAAGGAACAATCAGAAAATATGATAATCAGTTGCTTTTTAATATAATTTCATTTTAAATAATTTCTAATAAAAAATAATATTGATATGAACAATGGTGCAAAATACCTCCATAGTAATCTATAATACTTTAATTTTCATATAACCGCCCATTATTGCTTTTTTTTTAGTAACCTACACTTTACAGTAGGATCATATATTTGTGTCCACAATATACCTCTTGTGATAAAAGCTGCATTCAGCTATTTTAAGTTGCACCTATTTCTGATAAAGATGTGCAAAAATGATAACTATCTGTGAAGCTCTGTGAAAACTATGTATTATTGTCATCTTATTTATATTGATGAATGTCAACATCAACGTGATTTCAAGTTTGAATTTTGAGTATCAATTAATACTCATATATATTTTTTTTGTCTTGTATGTTTTTCAGATGTAACAAAGAAGACACACACATGTAAGTATATATTAATTTCACTGCTTTGTAACTGGTACTGAAACCAGTAATATAAGTGTATTTTTCACCTCTGTGCATCATTATTTAAAGACACAGTATATACTGTATGTTCGTACAAAAATACCCAAATATATTTATATTCCATCGTATAACAACTCCTTAGAAACCACCTAGCAACACCACGGCAACCAACACATACAGTGCATCACAGCAACACTGCTAAACTGCAGCACACGCAGAGTTTCTTCGCTTGAGTTTGTAATTCTGCATGTGATTAAGGCTGTTATATATATTTATATCACATAAATAGTATAATAATGATTATTAATAATTAAACTGTGGGCTGGAGGTGAATCCGGAGCTGACGCTGTGAGACAGGGCGTCTCTCTGAAGCTCTTTGATCTGAGAGGATGAGCTGATTGTTATCAGAGAAGAAGAGACAGTGTTATCTCTCTCTCTCTCGTCCTGCTGCTGTTTCCTCTCTCTCTCCCTTTCTCTCTCTCTTTCTCTCTCTCTCTCTGTCTCTCTCTCTTTCTCTCTCTCTTTCTCTCTCTCTGTCTCTCTCTCTCTCTTTCTCTCTCTCTTTCTCTCTCTCTTTCTCTCTCTCTTTCTCTCTCTCTGTCTCTCTCTCTGTCTCTCTCTCTGTCTCTCTCTCTCTCTCTCTCTCTCTCTCTCTCTCTCGTATTGATCAGAAGGAGATACTGATCACTGATCAGTGTCAGTGGGTCATCAGTACAGACTCACAGAATCACAGACAGTAAAGTTGGGTTTGTGCCCTGTGATTGGACAATTTAGTTGCAGGAAAAAGTGTGTGAACTCTTTGGGATTATACTTGTATTTCTGTATAAATTGGTGATTAAATGTGTTCTGATCTTCATCTACATCACAACAATAGACAAACACAGTCTGCTTAAACTAAAACCACACTAATAATTATCTGTTTGCATGATTTTATTGAACACAACATGTTAATATTCACAGTTAGGGGGGAAAAATATGTAAACCCCTAGTTTAATGACTTTTCTAAAAGGTAATGCACTAATTGGAGGCAGGTTGTGATGAGATGTGATGGATGTGTTGGTTAAATCTGCTCTGCCCTATAAAAAAACACACACACGCCAGTTTTGAGTTTGCTGATCTTCAGAAGCATTGTTTGATGTGAATTATGCCTCGCACAAAAGATCAAGCTCTCAGAAGACCTACGTTCATGAATTGTTGACCTAAAGCATGAAGCTGGAAAGGGTTAAAAAAGTCTCTAAAAGTCTTGATGTTCACGTGTCCACGGTAAGACAGACGCTCTACAAATGGAGAAAGTTCAGCACTGTTGCTGCTACTCTCTCTAGGCGTGGTAAAGTCCTGTAAAGATGACTGTAAGAGCACAGCACATGCAGAATGATCAATGAGGTGAGGAAGAATCCTAGAGCGTCAGCTGAAGACTCAATACAGAAATCTCCGGCACATGCTAATATTTTTGTTAACAAATCTACAATGAAGAAAACATTAAACAAGAATAGAGTTGAAGGGAGGACACCACAGAGGAAGACACTGCTGTACAAAAAAAACACTTTGCTGCACGTTTGAAGTTTGCATAAAAAAAAAAAAAAACCTAGCACCTGGATGTTCCACAGCAGTACTGGCTAAATATACTGTGGAGAGATGAAGCCAAAATTGAGTTGTTTGGAAGAAACACACAACGCTCTGTGTGGAGAAAGAAATAAAGGCACAGCACACCATCATCAAAACCTCATCCTAACTGTGAAACATGGTGGAGGGAGCATCATGGTTTGGGGCTGCTTTGCTTTGCTGCCTCAGGGTCTGGACGGATTTTGCCGACATCAACGGAAAAATTAATTCCCAAGTTTATCAAGACATCTGTCCTCCAACTGAAGCTCAACAGAGGACGGATGATGCAACAGAACAACGACCAAAAACATAGAATTAAATCAACAACCGAACGACTTCAACAGAAGAAAATAAATAAATACTCCTTCTGGAGAGTCCTGACCTCCTGAACCCAACTGAGATGCTGCAGCATCATGACCTCAAGAGAGAGATTCACACCAGATATCCCATAATATTATAGCTGAACTGAAACAGTTTAGTGAAGAGGAATGATCCAGAATTCCTCCTGACCGTTCTGCAGGTCTGATCTGCAGCTACAGGAAACCATTGGTTGAGGTTTTTGCTGATAAAGGAGGATCAACCAGTTATTAAATCCAAAGATTCACATACTTTTATATTAACATGCTGTGTTCAATAAAATCATGCAAACAGATAATTATTAGTGTGGTTTTAGTTTAATCAGACTGTGTTTGTCTATTTTTGTGACGTAGATGAAGATCAGAACACATTTAATCACCAATTTATACAGAAATACAAGTATAATCACAAAGAGTTCACATACTTTTTCCTGCTACTGTATTTATACATAACTCTTAATTCCCTTTTCTTCTTTCTTCATTGTTTAATAGATAACAATAGCCTTGTAATAGGAAGAAAGTAACGTTTGTTTGTATAAATGTGTGTGTATGTTTGTGTTTGTATATATATGTGTGTGTGTGTGTGTGTGTGTGTGTGTGTGTATATTTGTGTGTGTGTGTGTATATTTGTGTGTGTGTGTGTATATTTGTGTGTGTGTGTGTGTTTGTGTGTATATATGTGTGTGTGTGTGTTTGTGTGTATATGTGTGTGTGTATATTTGTGTGTGTGTGTGTTTGTGTATATATGTGTGTGTGTGTTTGTGTATATGTGTGTGTGTATGTGTTTGTGTGTATATGTGTGTGTGTATATTTGTGTGTGTGTGTGTTTGTGTGTATATATGTGTGTGTGTGTTTGTGTGTATATTTGTGTGTGTATGTGTTTGTGTGTATATGTGTGTGTGTGTTTGTGTGTATATTTGTGTGTATATTTGTGTGTGTGTGTGTATGTGTGTATATGTGTGTGTGTGTTTACAGTTATGTGCTGTTTGTGTTGGAGACGCTGGACACATGGCAGCAGCTGGAAGTGTGTGTGTGTGTGTGTGTGTGTGTGTGTGTGTGTGTGAGACATGTCTGGTCTGATCCAGCCAAACCTGGCCCAATGAGACGGGCTCATGTTCACACACACAAAACACACACACACACACACACACACACACACACTCCGAATCAGCATTCCAGTATAGTGATCTGGATCAGGTTCTGGTTGGTGGGTCAGTCTGTAGAACTGTGGTCTGATTGGATCCCCCAGTTCTGTATCAGACCCTTTGCTCCTCCCACTGAAACCAGAGTCCATCAAAACATCTCCTCCATCTCCACAGATATTAACCCCTTCACCCCCACCTTTATTAATACTCTATAATAATACTTTACCTGCAGGAAACACTCCAGTATTAAATACTGTAGGAACAGACTCTGGGCGTGGACTGCTTATCAGTGTTTATGAACCAGTAATCTGCTGATAATTCAAAGTATTTCAGAAAGTATTTAGTGGTATTAGTGCTAAACAATATGGTAAAATTATGTATCAATATATAACACAATAAAGTTCTTATTTTTAGTTAATACGTAAGTATAATTTTAATATTGATATGAGTATTATCATAGAGATTTGTCTGCACCTACAAACTCTACAGTCAGGAAGTGTAATTTGAGCTTTGGGTGCCCCCTATAAGACAGAGTTTACACATGCATTTCTGGACAAGCTGACAGACACAGATGCATTGCTGAAAGTGGGAGGAGCATGGGGACTGACACAGTAAAGTAATATTACAGTATAAACCGTGGGCGGCACGGTGGTTTAGTGGTTAGCATGTTCGCCTCCCAGCACTGGGGTCTTGGGTTCATGTCCCTATCTGGGTGGAGTTTCCATGTTCTCCCTGTGTCTGCGTGGGTTTCCTCCTCCCACAGTCTTAAAACATGGAGATCAGGTAAATTGGATACTCTAAATTGATCTGGTGTGTATGTGTAAAGTGTGTGGTATGTATGTGGTATGTATGTATGTATGTATGTATGTATGTACGGTATGTATGTATGTGTGGTATGCATGATTGTGCCCAGATATGGATTGTCATTCTGTTCTGGGTAAATGCTGTAGTGCTGAATGCAGTTCTCCAGGCGGACGGGGTTGTATCTGGTTGAGAGTACGCTGTGCGCTATTGGCTGCTGCTTCTCACCGGTGTGTGGATGAGTGTTAATGTGTAATGTGCTTGTGTGTAAAACGTGTAAATTGTAAAGCGTCCTTGGGTTTCTAGAAAGGCGCTATATAAGCTGAAATTCATTCATTCACACACAGTAATATTACACACATTCCTACTTTTGTGGACACAGACAAACACATACACAAGTATAAACACTCACAACACTGCACTGTAGACTCTGCACTAACTCACGATATGTGATCCGTATTGTCCGTATTTCCTGTATTGTCCGTATTTCCTGTATTGTCCCTGTTGTCCGTATTGTCCATATTTCCTGTATTGTCCCTGTTGTCCGTATTGTCCTGTATTGTCCCTGTTGTCCGTATTGCGTGTTGAGGGCAGGTTGTGGAGTGTGTGCTGTGGCAGATTTTGGGTTTAGTTGGGCTCTCGCCAAATCATTAGCATTCAGATGGCTCTGTCCCCTCCGGTGTCTCTGCACAACATTCACCTCGCCAGGCCCCTTACACACACACACACACACACACACACACTCACACACACACACACACACACAACCATGCCAGTTGTCCTGCAGGCAACAGTCTCAGATCACGGCTGTTCACCTGATGCCCTGCTTTAGCTCCAACACACACACACACACACAGTTTTATACACACACACACACAATTATACACACAATTTGATACATGAGATAGAAAGGATGTGGTTCATGAGGTTTTTGTATGAGGTAAAGTTGGTGGTTCTGAGGGTTATGAGTAGTGATTGGACGATCCACTTTTTTCTGCTTCGATCTGTTTCCGATATAAAACTGATATAAAATACCGATACAAACACCGATAAAAGGGCTCTTTCAGTTTATTATTAGTACTATGATTAAAGTTACATCATGAGGCTGAAACAGATACACAGCTCTTTAAAGAGTAACATTATACACACGTGCATTTAATGTAAATAGATTATATACAAACACAATAGTTTTATTTCAAATTAAATATTTAAATTTTTATTAAATATTTTAAAAAAGTTAAATATTAAATATGTTAAGTATTACATACAGATTAATCTTTTTGCACTGGTTGCGTAGGAGACTTTTATTTTGACACGTAGTGTAGTGGATTAGCTGCAGTAGATAACGGCTAACCAGCGACGCTAACTGTATTTCTAAACTGAATTAATCAGTGTTTTGTGTTTTTCATTAGTGCTGGTTAGAGTGGGGAGGATCTGTGGTTTGATATTAGATGTGAATTATGGCTTTACTTTTTTACTTGAGGTAGATAATTATTACATTCACAACACCAGAATGCAGCTGTCTGCCCGATGCTAGCTAGGCTAACAGACTGCAGATGTTAATGGAGATGCTAACGGCTAACTGGTGATGCTAACTGTATTTCTGAACTAAATTAATCTCTGTTTTTAACAGCATATGTGAGTGTTAGTGCTGGTTAGTGTTTGTAGATCCTGTGGTTTTATAGGATATGTGGATTATGATTATAGTTTACTCCAGTCTGTAGTTTAATACCTTTACAACACCAGAATGCAGCTGTTGGTGCTAATGCTAATGCTAGCTAGGCTAACAGACTGCTGGTGTTAATCTGTTCACCCCTCAGACGCTGAATTTATAAATATTACATGAAGCCGTTCTGCTGTTCAGAATTTTCAAAGTAACAAATCTCCAGATAATCAATATATTTTATTTGTAGATAAACAGCTAAAGTTTAATCAGTCAGCCTCAGACTGAAGCTGGAAGTTTATGAGGTAGAGCTGGTGCTTTTTGACATAGAGCTGGTGATTTATGAGCTTTATAATGTAAATCTGCTGGTTTATGAGGTAGAGCTGGTGATTTGTGACGTAGAACTGGTGATTTATGAGGTTTATGAGGTTAATCTGGTGGTTTATGAGGTGAAACCAGTGGTTTATGAGGTAGAGCTGGTGGTTTATGAGGTAAATCTGGTGGGTTTTGGGTAAATCTGGTAGTTTATGTGGTAAAGCTGGTGATTTTTGAGGTTTATGAGGTAAATCGGGTGGTTTATGAGGTAAATCCTGATGGTATATGAGGTAAATCTGGTGGTTTATTAGGTACAGCTGGTGCTTTTTGACATAGAGCTGGTGAATTATGAGATTTATAATGTAAATCTGGTGGTTTATGAGGTAGAGCTGGTGATTTACGTGGTAGAGCTGTTGATTTATGAGGTTTATGAGATTAATCTGGTGGTTTATGGTTTATGAGGTATATCTGGTGGTGTGTGAGGTAAGAGTATGATTATTCTGTGATGTTATAATGGTTCAGTATGCTGTAAGAGTCACTGGTGTTTTCATGCTTCAGATGTACAGATTCTAAACAACAAGTTCCAGAAGAAACGTGATTTGTTAGCCTCTCCCACACAGACCTTCAATCCCTGAGCTCCTATTGGCTGCCTCTGCTGTCAGTCAGGATGGAGGGGTGGGTGGGGGTGTGGCTTAGTGTTGATGTGTCACATGGATTCTCATGTGGTGGAGCAGTAAGCTACAGTCAGCAGAGCTCTCACACACACACACACACACACACACTCTGTGTGTTTACTGAGACTGATCTGTATGGGCTCTCAGCCTCAGGATGTACCTCATGATTACAGCCATGAAAGGTAAGAGAGAGGATTTTTGTGTTGAAGCGTGTGTGTGTGTGTGTGTATGTGTGTGTATGTGTGTGTGTGTGTGTGTGTGTGAGAGAGAGCTATACTCAGACAGTACTGTATTCATATTTCATATGATTTGAGCTGCAGCTTCACTGTGTGTCTGAGCTCCTACACACTCCAATACCCCGGCTGTACCCTTCACTCCCGCACGAGAGAGAGAGAGAGAGAGAGAATAAGGGATCGAGAGAAAGAGAGAGAGAGACGAAGAGAGAGAGAGAGGTGGAGAGAAAGAGAGAGAGAGAAAAGGGAGAGAGGGAATAAGGGATAGAGAGAGGGGGGAGGAAAGAGAGAGGAAAAAGGGAGATAGAGAGAGAGGGTAAAGTGGAAAGAGAGAGGCAATAAGGGAAAGAGAGGGAAAAGGGAAAAAGAGAGGGGGAAAAGGGAAAGAGAGATAGAGAGAGAGATGAAATGGAAAAAGAAAGATGGAAGGGAAAGAAAAATGCTTTGAATGTATAAGGAATTCCATCACACAGTAACCATGTGAGCTGCATGCCATTGACATGGAAGTGTGTAGTGTGTGTGTGTGTAGTATTTGTGTGTGTGTGTGTGTGTGTGTGTGTATGTGTGTGTGTATTTGTGTGTGTGTGTGTTTGTGTGTGTGTGTAAATAGCAGGTTATCTAAGTGTGAGGTATTCAGTGTTGGGTATGAGTTGCTGCTGTGGGTGCTGCACGAGGTATTGGTGTTATCTGTTGGGAAGGGTTTGGGAAAATTGTGTTGGTGGAGGATTGGGAATGATTCGGGAATACTGTGTTGGTGGAGCATTGGGAATGCTGTGTTAATAGAGGATAGGGAATGATTCGGAAATGTGTGTTGGTGAAGAAATAGGAATGGTTTGGGAATGCTGTGTTGTAGAGAATAATATGAATATTGAGTTGGGAATTTCGCTTGTTGGTAGACGATTGGGAATGGTTTGAGAATGTTTTTTGTTGGCAGTGCTAATGATTTGATAATGCTGTATTGGTGAAGGATTAGTAATGCTGTGTGGTAATGTTGTGATTGGGAATAGTATGGTAATGCTGTGTTGGTGGAGGATTAGGAATGGTTTGGAAATGTGTGTTGGTGGAGGAATAGAAATGGTTTGAGAATGCTGTGTGTTGATGGAAGATGGGGAATGATGTGTGTTGGAGGAGAAATAGGAATGGTTTGGGAATGCTGTGTGTTGGTGGAGGAATATGAATGGTTTGGGAATGATGTGTGTTATTGGAAAAATAGCAAAGGCTTAGGAATGCTGTGTGTCTGTAAAGGACTGGGATTGGTTTGGGAATGCTGTGTGGTGGTGGAGAAATAGTAATGTTTTGGGAATGCACTATGTTGGCGGTCAAATAGGAATGGTTTGGGAACTCTGTGTTGGTGGAGAAAAAGGAATGGTTTGGGAATGCTGTGTGTTGGTGGAGAAATAGGAATGGTTTGGGAATGCTCTGTGTTGGTGGAGAAATAGGAATGGTTTGGGAATGCTGTGTGTTGGTGGAGAAATATGAATGGTTTGGGAATGCTGTGTGTTGGGAGAAATAGGAATGGTTTGGGAATGCTCTGTGTTGGTGGAGAAATAGGAATGGTTTGGGAATGCTGTGTGTTGGTGGAGAAATATGAATGGTTTGGGAATGCTGTGTGTTGGGAGAAATAGGAATGGTTTGGGAATGCTGTGTTGTTGGAGAAATATGAATGGTTTGGAATGCTCTGTGTTGGTGGAGAAATAGGAATGGTTTGGGAATGCTGTGTGTTGGTGGAGAAATAGGAATGGTTTGGGAATGATGTGTGTTGGTGGAGAAATAGGAATGGTTTGGAAATGCTGTGTGTTGGTGGAGAAATAGGAATGGTTTGGGAATGCTGTGTGTTGGATGAGGATTGGGAATGCTGCTCCACTGACCTATTTATGGCTCTGTTGCTGCTGGAGCAACACTCGCCTGTTTACCCAGCAGCCACTGTAGCTTACTTAATCCCCCCACCCCCACCCTGAATCACACTCACTCTCTCTCACACACACACACACACACACACACACACTCTCTCTCACACACACACACACACACACACACAGCAAACGTAAAATCCTGCTGGCAGCTGTCACCGTGTATTAGTGATGAGGAGGATGGCAGTGAAACACCGTCCTTCATCCTTCAGCTCGTGTATTAAAGGAGGAAACCCCACAAAATATCATTCCAGAGCATCTGAGGGACAGAGCGTTTGAGGGCAGAGCGTTTAAGGGACAGAGCGTTTGAGGGCAGAGCGTTTGAGGGCAGAGCGTTTGAGGGACAGAGCGTTTGAGGGCAGAGCGTTTGAGGGCAGAGCGTTTAAGGGGCAGAGCGTTTGAGGGACAGAGCGTTTGAGGAACAGAGCGTTTGAGGAACAGAGCGTTTTAGGGACAGAGCGTCTGAGGGACAGAGCGTTTGAGGGCAGAGCGTTTGAGGGGCAGAGCGTCTGAGGGACAGAGCGTTTGAGGGCAGAGCGTTTAAGGGAAAGAGCGTTTGAGGGACAGAGAGTTTTGAGGTGCAGAGCGTTTGAGGGACAGAGCGTTTGCGGGGCAGAGCGTTTGAGGGACAGAGCGTTTGAGGGAGAGAGCGTTTGAGGGACAGAGCGTTTGCGGGGCAGAGCGTTTGAGGGCAGAGCGTTTGAGGGACAGAGCGTTTAAGGGGCAGAGCGTTTGAGGGACAGAGCGTTTGGGGGCAGAGCGTTTGAGGAACAGAGCGTTTTAGGGCAGAGCGTTTGAGGGACAGAGCGTCTGAGGGACAGAGCGTTTGAGGGGCAGAGCGTTTGAGGAACAAAGCGTTTGAGGGACAGAGCGTTTGAGGTGCAGAGCTTCTGAGGGGCAGAGCGTTTGAGGGACAGAGCGTCTGAGGGGCAGAGGGCAGAGCGTTTGAGGGGCAGAGCGTTTGAGGGACAGAGCGTTTGAGGGGCAGAGCGTTTGAGGGACAGAGCGTTTGAGGGGCTGAGCATTTGAGGGGCAGAGCGTTTAAGGGGCAGAGCGTTTGAGGGACAGAGCGTCTGAGGGGCAGAGGGCAGAGCGTTTGAGGGGCAGAGCGTTTGAGGGACAGAGCATTTGAGGGGCAGAGAATTTGAGGGACAGAGCGTTTGAGGGGCTGAGCATTTGAGGGACAGCGCATCTGAGGGGCAGAGCGTTTAAGGGGCAGAGCTTTTGAGGGGCAGAGCGTCTAAGGGACAGAGCGTCTGAGGGGCAGAGGGCAGAGCGTTTGAGGGGTAGAGTGTTTGAGGGGCAGAGCGTTTGAGGGGCAGAGCGTTTGAGGGACAGAGCGTCTGAGGGGCAGAGGGCAGAGCGTTTGAGGGGCAGAGCGTTTAAGGGGTAGAGCGTTTGAGGGGTGGAGCATTTGAGGGACAGAGCGTTTGAGGGGCAGAGCGTTTGAGGGGCAGAGTGTTTGAGGGACAGAGCGTTTAAGGGGTGGAGCGTTTGACAGGCAGAGCGTTTGAGGGACAGAGCGTTTGAGGGGTAGAGTGTTTGAGGGACAGAGCGTTTAAGGGGCAGAGCGTTTGACAGGCAGAGCGTTTGAGGGACAGAGCGTTTAAGGGGTAGAGCGTTTGAGGGGTGGAGCATTTGAGGGACAGAGCGTTTGAGGGGCAGAGCGTTTGAGGGGCAGAGTGTTTGAGGGACAGAGCGTTTAAGGGGTGGAGCGTTTAAGGGGCAGAGCGTTTGAGGGGCAGAGCGTTTGATGGACAGAGCGTTTAAGGGGTAGAGCGTTTGAGGGGTGGAGCGTTTGTGGGACAGAGCGTCTGAGGGGCAGAGGGCAGAGCGTTTGAGGGGTAGAGTGTTTGAGGGACAGAGCGTTTAAGGGGCAGAGCGTTTGAGGGGCAGAGCGTTTAAGGGGCAGAGCGTTTGAGGGGCAGAGCGTTTGAGGGACAGAGCGTCTGAGGGGCAGAGGGCAGAGCGTTTGAGGGGCAGAGCGTTTGAGGGACAGAGCGTTTGAGGGGCAGAGCGTTTGAGGGACAGAGCGTTTGAGGGGCTGAGCATTTGAGGGGCAGAGCGTTTAAGGGGCAGAGCGTTTGAGGGACAGAGCGTCTGAGGGGCAGAGGGCAGAGCGTTTGAGGGGCAGAGCGTTTGAGGGGCAGAGCATTTGAGGGGCAGAGAATTTGAGGGACAGAGCGTTTGAGGGGCTGAGCATTTGAGGGACAGAGCATCTGAGGGGCAGAGCGTTTAAGGGGCAGAGCGTTTGAGGGGCAGAGCGTCTAAGGGACAGAGCGTCTGAGGGGCAGAGGGCAGAGCGTTTGAGGGGTAGAGTGTTTGAGGGGCAGAGCGTTTGAGGGGCAGAGCGTTTGAGGGACAGAGCGTCTGAGGGGCAGAGGGCAGAGCGTTTGAGGGGCAGAGCGTTTGAGGGACAGAGCGTCTGAGGGGCAGAGGGCAGAGCGTTTGAGGGGTAGATTGTTTGAGGGACAGAGCGTCTGAGGGGCAGAGGGCAGAGCGTTTGAGGGGTAGAGTGTTTGAGGGACAGAGCGTTTAAGGGGCAGAGCGTTTGACAGGCAGAGCGTTTGAGGGACAGAGCGTTTAAGGGGTAGAGCGTTTGAGGGGTGGAGCATTTGAGGGACAGAGCGTTTGAGGGGCAGAGCGTTTGAGGGGCAGAGTGTTTGAGGGACAGAGCGTTTAAGGGGTGGAGCGTTTCAGGGGCAGAGCGTTTGAGGGGCAGAGCGTTTGATGGACAGAGCGTTTAAGGGGTAGAGCGTTTGAGGGGTGGAGCGTTTGTGGGACAGAGCGTCTGAGGGGCAGAGGGCAGAGCGTTTGAGGGGTAGAGTGTTTGAGGGACAGAGCGTTTAAGGGGCAGAGCGTTTGAGGGGCAGAGCGTTTGAGGGACAGAGCATTTAAGGGGTAGAGCGTTTGTGGGGTGGAGCGTTTGAGGGACAGAGCGTTTGAGGGGTAGAGTGTTTGAGGGACAGAGCGTTTAAGGGGCAGAGCGTTTGAGGGGCAGAGCGTTTGAGGGACAGAGCGTTTAAGGGGTAGAGCGTTTAAGGGGTGGAGCGTTTGAGGGACAGAGCGTCTGAGGGGCAGAGGGCAGAGCGTTTGAGGGGCAGAGTGTTTGAGGGACAGAGCGTTTAAGGGGTGGAGCGTTTAAGGGGCAGAGCGTTTGAGGGGCAGAGCGTTTGATGGACAGAGCGTTTAAGGGGTAGAGCGTTTGAGGGGTGGAGCGTTTGTGGGACAGAGCGTCTGAGGGGCAGAGGGCAGAGCGTTTGAGGGGTAGAGTGTTTGAGGGACAGAGCGTTTAAGGGGCAGAGCGTTTGAGGGGCAGAGCGTTTGAGGGACAGAGCATTTAAGGGGTAGAGCGTTTGTGGGGTTGAGCGTTTGAAGGACAGAGCGTTTGAGGGGTAGAGTGTTTGAGGGACAGAGCGTTTAAGGGGCAGAGCGTTTGAGGGGCAGAGCGTTTGAGGGACAGAGCGTTTAAGGGGTAGAGCGTTTAAGGGGTGGAGCGTTTGAGGGACAGAGCGTCTGAGGGGCAGAGGGCAGAGCGTTTGAGGGGTAGAGTGTTTGAGGGACAGAGCGTTTAAGGGGCAGAGCGTTTGAGGGGCAGAGCGTTTGAGGGACAGAGCGTTTGAGGGGTAGAGTGTTTGAGGGACAGAGCGTTTAAGGGGCAGAGCGTTTGAGGGGCAGAGCGTCTGAGGGGCAGAGGGCAGAGCGTTTGAGGGGCAGAGCGTTTGAGGGACAGAGCATTTGAGGGGCAGAGAATTTGAGGGACAGAGCGTTTGAGGGGCTGAGCATTTGAGGGACAGAGCATCTGAGGGGCAGAGCGTTTAAGGGGCAGAGCGTTTGAGGGGCAGAGCGTCTAAGGGACAGAGCGTCTGAGGGGCAGAGGGCAGAGCGTTTGAGGGGTAGAGTGTTTGAGGGGCAGAGCGTTTGAGGGGCAGAGCGTTTGAGGGACAGAGCGTCTGAGGGGCAGAGGGCAGAGCGTTTGAGGGGCAGAGCGTTTGAGGGACAGAGCGTCTGAGGGGCAGAGGGCAGAGCGTTTGAGGGGTAGATTGTTTGAGGGACAGAGCGTCTGAGGGGCAGAGGGCAGAGCGTTTGAGGGGTAGAGTGTTTGAGGGACAGAGCGTTTAAGGGGCAGAGCGTTTGACAGGCAGAGCGTTTGAGGGACAGAGCGTTTAAGGGGTAGAGCGTTTGAGGGGTGGAGCATTTGAGGGACAGAGCGTTTGAGGGGCAGAGCGTTTGAGGGGCAGAGTGTTTGAGGGACAGAGCGTTTAAGGGGTGGAGCGTTTCAGGGGCAGAGCGTTTGAGGGGCAGAGCGTTTGATGGACAGAGCGTTTAAGGGGTAGAGCGTTTGAGGGGTGGAGCGTTTGTGGGACAGAGCGTCTGAGGGGCAGAGGGCAGAGCGTTTGAGGGGTAGAGTGTTTGAGGGACAGAGCGTTTAAGGGGCAGAGCGTTTGAGGGGCAGAGCGTTTGAGGGACAGAGCATTTAAGGGGTAGAGCGTTTGTGGGGTGGAGCGTTTGAGGGACAGAGCGTTTGAGGGGTAGAGTGTTTGAGGGACAGAGCGTTTAAGGGGCAGAGCGTTTGAGGGGCAGAGCGTTTGAGGGACAGAGCGTTTAAGGGGTAGAGCGTTTAAGGGGTGGAGCGTTTGAGGGACAGAGCGTCTGAGGGGCAGAGGGCAGAGCGTTTGAGGGGCAGAGTGTTTGAGGGACAGAGCGTTTAAGGGGTGGAGCGTTTAAGGGGCAGAGCGTTTGAGGGGCAGAGCGTTTGATGGACAGAGCGTTTAAGGGGTAGAGCGTTTGAGGGGTGGAGCGTTTGTGGGACAGAGCGTCTGAGGGGCAGAGGGCAGAGCGTTTGAGGGGTAGAGTGTTTGAGGGACAGAGCGTTTAAGGGGCAGAGCGTTTGAGGGGCAGAGCGTTTGAGGGACAGAGCATTTAAGGGGTAGAGCGTTTGTGGGGTTGAGCGTTTGAGGGACAGAGCGTTTGAGGGGTAGAGTGTTTGAGGGACAGAGCGTTTAAGGGGCAGAGCGTTTGAGGGGCAGAGCGTTTGAGGGACAGAGCGTTTAAGGGGTAGAGCGTTTAAGGGGTGGAGCGTTTGAGGGACAGAGCGTCTGAGGGGCAGAGGGCAGAGCGTTTGAGGGGTAGAGTGTTTGAGGGACAGAGCGTTTAAGGGGCAGAGCGTTTGAGGGGCAGAGCGTTTGAGGGACAGAGCGTTTGAGGGGTAGAGTGTTTGAGGGACAGAGCGTTTAAGGGGCAGAGCGTTTGAGGGGCAGAGCGTTTGAGGGACAGAGCGTCTGAGGGGCAGAGGGCAGAGCGTTTGAGGGGCAGAGCGTTTAAGGGGCAGAGCGTTTGAGGGGCAGAGCGTTTGAGGGACAGAGCGTTTGAGGGGTAGAGTGTTTGAGGGACAGAGCGTTTAAGGGGCAGAGCGTTTGAGGGGCAGAGCGTTTGAGGGACAGAGCGTCTGAGGGGCAGAGGGCAGAGCGTTTAAGGGGCAGAGCGTTTGAGGGGCAGAGCGTTTAAGGGGTGGAGCGTTTGAGGGGCAGAGCGTCTGAGGGACAGAGCGTTTGAGGGGCAGAGCGTTTGAGGGACAGAGCGTTTAAGGGGTGGAGCGTTTGAGGGGTAGAGCGTCTGAGGGGCAGAGGGCAGAGCGTTTGAGGGGTAGAGTGTTTGAGGGACAGAGCGTTTGAGGGGCAGAGCGTTTGAGGGACAGAGCGTTTGAGGGGCAGAGCGTTTGAGGGACAGAGCGTTTAAGGGACAGAGCGTTTAAGGGGTGGAGCGTTTAAGGGGCGGAGCGTTTGAGGGGTGGAGCGTTTGAGGGGCAGAGCGTTTGAGGGACAGAGCGCTTAAGGGGCGGAGCGTTTGAGGGGTGGAGCGTTTGAGGGGCAGAGCGTTTGAGGGACAGAGCGTTTAAGGGGCGGAGCGTTTGAGGGGTGGAGCGTTTGAGGGGCAGAGTGTTTGAGGGACAGAGCGTCTGAGGGGCAGAGCGAGGCAGGCTGTAGAGTGAGAGAGTGAGAGAGGCAGGCTGTAGAGTGAGAGAGTGAGAGAGGCAGGCTGTAGAGTGAGAGAGAGGCAGAGTGAGCTCTTTGATGTATTAATCTATAATTCAGAGTAGATTATGGTCTCGGGGCTCAGAGTGACTAATTACTGCGGATTGGTTTTGCATATATAATGAGAGAGAGAGCGAGAGAGAGGGAGAGTGAATAGTGAAATGGGGAGGAGAGAGAGGATTAGCGCTGCTGTAACCATGAGCGAAATATATATTCTACTATATTCCACTCTCTGAAATATATACGCCAGCAGCACAACTCTGGTGAACAGTGCAGTGTGTGTAAAAGAGAGAGAGAGAGAGAGAGTGTGTGTGATGGGAGGCATTTTTACGTTTCCATTCTTCTGACTTGACCGAAACACAGCTAAAACATGACTGAAACACAGCTCGGACATGACTGAAACACAGCTCGGACATGACTGAAACACAGCTCGGACATGACCGAAACACAGCTCAGACATGACCGAAACACAGCTCAGACATGACTGAAACACAGCTCGGACATGACCGAAACACAGCTCAGACATGACCGAAACACAGCTCAGACATGATTGAAACACAGCTCAGACATGACTGAAACACAGCTCGGACATGACTGAAACACAGCTCGGACATGACTGAAACACAGCTCGGACATGACCGAAACACAGCTCGGACATGACCGAAACACAGCTCAGACATGATTGAAACACAGCTCGGACATGACCGAAACACAGCTCAGACATGATTGAAACACAGCTCAGACATGACTGAAACACAGCTCGGACATGACTGAAACACAGCTCAGACATGATTGAAACACAGCTCAGACATGATTGAAACACAGCTCAGACATGACTGAAACACAGCTCGGACATGACTGAAACACAGCTCGGACATGACTGAAACACAGCTCGGACATGATTGAAACACAGCTCAGACATGACTGAAACACAGCTCGGACATGACTGAAACACAGCTCGGACATGACTGAAACACAGCTCGGACATGACCGAAACACAGCTCGGACATGACCGAAACACAGCTCAGACATGATTGAAACACAGCTCAGACATGACTGAAACACAGCTCGGACACAGCTCAGACATGACTGAAACACAGCTCAGACATGACTGACATGATTGCTTAGACACAGCTCAGACACAGCTTAGACATACCCCAAGCACAGTTCAGACACAGCTCAGACACAGGCGAAGCATTGCTTAGACACAGCTCAGACACAGGCGAAGCACTGTTTAGACACAGCTCATACACAACCCAAGCACTGATCAGGCACAGTTCAAACACGGCTTGGACATGACCAAAACACAGCTCAGACACAACCCAAGCACTTTCAGACACAGCTTAGACATGACCGAAACACAGCTCAGACACAGCTCAAGCACAGTTCAGACACAGCTCAAGCACAGTTCAGATACAGCTTAGACATAACCTGATAATATATCATCCAGAAATAATTGATATGGTGACTTATGATTACTTATAAGGCAAATACAGTATGAATTGTAGTTTCTCTGCTGTGAAACAGCACAGAGATCAGCTGATGTTTGCTGTAGTTATTAGTGTTACTGAGTAATTGGAGTTTAAACTGAAACGTTTTATAAACAGTCGGGTTTCTGTGCTGAATCAGACGCTGCACTCTGAGAACAGAGAGCGTGGAATTGACTTTAATACGATTAGAGCAGATCACTGACCCTCCTTCAAAATAGTGTAGTGCACTGCCAGCGGCTGAAGGGCACTGCAGAAGCCCCGCCCCCTACAGTCATCTCAGCTGTGCAAGAGGAAACACAGTTTACGAATCAGAGTTTAAACACAGTTAAATACCCCGACAGCTTCATCTGAACAACGTGATATATCTCAATACTTCATCATTAAACACAGTACAGTACCTCAATTATTTAGTACCGGTGCTTTAACTTTTTGTGGCATTTTTACATCTTTTCATACAATACCTTATTTATTTATCTTTAATGTAATGTTACATGGCATATCTACTGTATGTCTAGTAAAATGAGGCTTACAAGTGGGTCATAACAAATATATAAACATGCACAGCTCTGTAAAAAATGAAGAGAGCACTTCAGTTTCTGAATCAGTTTCTCTGATTTTGCTATTTATAGGTTTATGTTTGAGTAAAATGAACATTGTTGTTTTATTCAATAAACTACAGACAACATTTCTCCCAAATTACAAATAAAAATATTCTCATTTAGAGCATTTATTATTTTTATTTGCAGAAAATGTGAAATGACTTAAATAACAAAAAAGATGCAGAGCTTTCAGACCTCAAATAATGCAAAGAAAACAAGTTCATATTCATAAAGTTTTAAGAGTTCAGAAATAATCAATATTTAGTGAAATAATCCTGGTTTTTAATCACAGTTTTTAATTTCATGCATCTTGGCATCATGTTCTCCTCCACCAGTCTTACACACTGCTTTTGGATAACTTTATGCTGCTTTACTCCTGGTGTAAAAATTCAAGCAGTTCAGTTTGGTGGTTTGATGGTTTGTGATCATCCATCTTCCTCTTGATTATATTCCAGAGGTTTTTAATTTGATAAAATCAAAGAAAATCAGCATTTTTAAGTGCTCTGCCAGAGCTGTATATGTGTAGAAAGATCTAGAAAGTTTGTAAAAACTCACTCGTCGCTCTATATTGTGGAAAACACTCAATAGTTTCACAGTAAGTTTCTGTTGCTGTTTTTGCTTTATTTCTCTTTAGTGTTCAGTTCTGTAGTATAATCCAGTGTCTGAGGAGAGCGCTGTGTCTTCTCTGAGTTTTATCACAGGAAGAGACTCATATCAACACATGAGCTCATAAACAATGTCCTGAATCGTTGATTCTAATCTGCTCTCGATTCCTGATCCGATTCACTTAGTGAGAGTTGACTCTCCCCTCAACCCACTCAATCGTGTCTCTCAAGTCCCTCAAAGCATCCAAACTCTGTGAAGGAGCTCCAGCAGCTCATTTACGGGAACAGCAATGTTATTTTATTTACTATTCTGTTTATTGTTGATGTAAAAGTTGGGTTTGTGCTGCTGTGTGTTCATGTGTGTGTAATAAGTGGGGGTGTACGCTCGGCTCGGCACGGCGCCTGTGTTACCGAGATAGCGTTGATCGTCTGACTGTTGGCGTCTGTCTAGGTTGTATTCTGTCAGTGTATTCTGTCAGTGTTCATTACACTTTGTCCTAAATGTGTGTGTGTGTGTGTTCTCTCTGCAGCTCAGATTGAGAGTATTCCCTGTAAGATCTGTGGAGATAAATCATCAGGAATCCACTACGGAGTGATCACCTGTGAGGGCTGTAAGGTACGACGCTGTA
Source organism: Astyanax mexicanus (assembly GCF_023375975.1). Classification (NCBI taxonomy): domain Eukaryota; kingdom Metazoa; phylum Chordata; class Actinopteri; order Characiformes; family Acestrorhamphidae; genus Astyanax; species Astyanax mexicanus. Next base: position 544,292 of record NW_026040053.1, read on the forward strand.
TAACTCTCTTCCACTTGGGCTTAAGTCGTTCTCCCTCTTCCTTGTTCGTTCTTTCTTTCTCTCTCTCTCTTTGTCTGTATCTCTCTCTCTCTTAGTTTAGTTTGCTTTATTTACCTGACAAAAAATACATTTGTGTTGTCAAAGCAATTTAGTCAAACAGTGCAGAAATAGATTAATGGGAACAAAAATATACATATACACATATCTGCTGAAAAAAAAATTAATAATAAAAACTAATCAGTTTTTAACCCTCCTGTTTTAAAGTTTGAAGATCTAGGAAAAATTGTTAAAAGTGTTTTTTCAGTATTTTTTCAGTAACTTCTTCTTCTCCTTAATTAGTGTAATTAACATATAATATGAAAATAAAAATAAGTCTCACATATTTGTAACCACCCTCTGCAAAAACTAAAATTAAATTGCAATGTTATGTTACAATATCATGTAAAACTATTGTGTTTTATATGTTGGTCTTTTTAAAAGTAATAATGTGGTGAAATTGATTTTTTTGTATAAATGTATTTTTTACGAGTAAATTATCCTAATTGAAGCATTACCTGTTAGAGGTGAGGAACAGCATTGCACTAAATATTGATAGAATAATTAGTAATGGAGTTAGTAATGAAATTCACACTGCTTATAAGGATTTTTTGGGGTTTTGGACATCTTGTGGATAATTAAACACATGTACCGGTTCAAACTGACCTGGGAACATCATTTCTTTTCCTTACAAATGAACATAACATGAGGGTAAAAGTATCTCTCTCTGTCTCTCAGGGTTTTTTTAGGAGGAGTCAGCAGGGAGCCGTGTCGTACTCCTGTCCTCGTCAGAAGAGCTGTGTGATCGACCGGACCAGCCGGAACCGCTGCCAGCACTGCCGCCTGCAGAAATGCCTGGCAGTGGGCATGTCTCGAGACGGTGGGTACCCTCTCTCACCCGGCTGTAGCTGCAGAAACTGTGTTATAACTACTGTAATCATCTGAATATACACTCATACACATATCAACTATATCAGTAGTTAACAATAGTTACATTTATACAGCTCCTTTTTATAAACCCAAGGACACTTTACAATTTACACACAACCATTTTTTACACACAACCGTTCACACTCAGCACTCATCCACACACCGGTGAGAAGCAGCAGCCAATAGCACACAGCGTACTCTCAACCAGAAACAACCCCCGTCCACCTGGAGGAGGACTGCATCCAGCACTACAGCATTTACCCAAAGCAAAGTACCAATATATATCTGGACACAGATACATACAGTTCTGGAACAGTGTTCTTTAGACAGGTGAAACTAAGATCAGCCTGTAGCAGAATGACGGGAAGAAGAAAGTAGAAAGTAGAGAAAAGGATTGGAACTTTGTGGAAAAATGGTTGCAATACCTAAACGCTTCCTACGATATTTTTGCTTAATCCCTTGAATTAACCCTTTACCATGCTTTGTCCCGTATACAGGCTACAGGTGTAGGTGATACAAAACCCTTTTATTCTGCAGTTAAATAATAAAGTTATTTACATTCTGAAAATTAGAATTAGTTCCTAAAAAACCTTCAGTAATATGGACCTGGTTTGGATTTTCCCAAGCTGACGTTCCCAACAAATTGGGAAATAAATAAATACAGAAATAAATAAAATGGGAAATAAATGAATGCAGAAATAAATAGTTATAAAAAAATTAAACAATGTTAGTAAAGAAACACATTTTATGTGTATGTGTTTATTTTTATATTAATTGTAATTATTTTTTACAGTTTTTAATCACCATATTACTTTTATTGAGTGTTTTAGATACGTTTATATTTATTTATTTATTAAATTTTGTCAGTTTTGGTCCTCCATACTGTTGGGGTGCAGAGTTTAAATGGTAAAGATTGTGTCTCTACCCAAATATTTACGGGTCTGATTTTATTGTTTTCTGTTACAGCGGTGAAGTTCGGCCGGATGTCGAAGAAGCAGAGGGACAGTCTTTTCGCGGAGGTTCAGAGACACCGACAGCAGCAGCAGCAGCAGCAGGACAAACCGGAGGAGGAGGAGGAGCCAGAGGAGGGGCGGGACCCCCCGCCTGGAGAGGCGGAGCCACTGACACCCTCATACGCCCTCTCGACCAACGGGCTTACAGAACTCCCCGACGATCTCGGCGGATACGTGAACGGCCACACCGAGGACGAGGTAAAGGCGGACTCGGCGATTGGTGGATTCTACCTGGACATTCAGCCGTCTCCCGACCAATCAGGGCTCGATATGGACGGCATTAAGCTGGAGCCGGTGTGCGACCTGAGCCCGGAATCGGGCCTGGACCCGTACTGCTGTTACAGCGATATAGACTCCTCCCCCACCGACACCACGAGCGACCTGGGTAAGATAATAACACCCTTACAACACATGCTAACGCTTAGCTAGCACAGCTAACTTTACTATACTAGCCCTGTACAGCTCGTATCCTACAGCTGGAAAGATTATTTAGTTATGTAGTTAACTGATACTGAGCATGATCAGTAAAAATGAACTTAAACCTGCCGTTTACCAGTATAATACAGCTCTGAGAGCACCCACAAATGATGAGTTTCTTTGATTTTACCAAATTGAATTTTTGCACCAGGAGTAAAGCAGCATAAAGTTATCCAAAAGCAGTGTGTAAGACTGGTGGAGGAGAACACGCTGAAACTGGGGTTTAAAACCAGGGTTATTCCACCAAATACTGATTTCTGAACTCTTAAAACTTTATGAATAAATGCTCTAAATGAGAATATTTTTATTTGTAATTTGGGAGAAATGTTGTCTGTAGTTTATAGAATAAAACAACAATGTTCATTTTACTCAAACATAAACCTGTAAATAGCAAAATCAGAGAAACTGATTCAGAAACTAGAGCTGTATAAAATTCTCTGACTGTATACAATTAAAAAAAAAACTCTAAACACTATATATATATATATATATATATACACTGTACAGTGCAAAAATGTAGTATTAGGCACCAAAGCTAATCCATTTATCTCGGCAATACGAGTGTTTTTACCAGAAAAAGCACCACATATGATTTAAACAGATGCAAATAAACATAAATTCAGTAAAATGTAAGAAGGATTTCAGGAATTCTCATTTTTAACTATAAGTATGTTTTATATCCTGTGAGTCGAGCTGAAGAACAAAGTGTAGAGATTCCAGATTTCTCCTGGATGCTCCTCAGCCAGCATGTGTTTATTATTATGTTCAGTTCCGTCAGCAGCTCACCTGATTTACTGTAACACATTTACCAACATCTATTAAACCAGGTGTTGATTAATATGATGAGAATTAGAAATAAATAACTCTATTAAACTCAGATTAAGAGGAGGAGAGATTAGGATTAGGTTGTTTTAAGGAAAACCTAAAGCTTTTTGTAAAATTGCTGTTTGCATTTATTGTAATGCTGTAATGTGTTTTACTGAGATAATAAATAAACACTTACTGCACATATATATATATATATATATATATATATATATATATATACAGTGTATTAGCATTAAAACTGATCTGGTTCAAATGAGAATATGCAGACTATTACAGGATATAATGAATGTGTTTCTAGTCAGAAGGGATGTGACTGGTTGATTTCCCCCGCTGGGCGCCCCGCTGCTTGCTGATTGGCCGGTGGTAATGGAGCACTAATTACTGGTGACACGTTTAAATGAGGCATGGAGCGAAGTTCACTGCCCACCAATACTGCAGACCCCCGAGCTGTCAATCACCCCTCTGAGAAACCGCTCATTAGCAGATTCGCACCACTGAGCACTTATTATGGGATGTTTTTGCACAAACAAGTTTGTCTCTTCGCACAAACAGAACACAGTAAACAATAAACACAGAGAACACTGCTGTGTGTGATCAGGCCTGAGCAAAGTACAGAACCAAACGTCTGGACACACCTTTATATTCTTAATTTATTCTCTAATTCATGATTAATTCTTAATCAAATAAAAAAAATATTAAAGTGTGAAGTGCGAAAGTATTCAATATTTCATAGATCCACTTTTCTCTGCAGTTACAGCTTCAGGTCTTTTAGAGTTTAGTCTCTACCCGCTTTGATCATCTAGATACTTTTCTAGAGATTTTCCTCCCTTCTTCTTTATAAATCAGCTGAAGATCAGTCAGGTTGGATGGAGAGTGTTGGTCTGTGAACAGCAGTTTTCATGTCTCTCCACAGAAGATCAATGAGATTTAGGTCTTTAGGACTTTAACTGGATCATTCTAACACATGAATATTCTCTGATCTAAATCATTATAGCTCCACTGTAGCTCTGGCTGTATGTTTAGGGTCATCGTCTTGCTGGAAGATCTCAAGTCTTTTACAGCCTCCAACAGCTTTTCTTCTTCCAGGATTGATCTGTATTTATTTATCTCCATCCATCTTCCCTCCATCAACTCTGACCAGCTTCCTAAATCTGTCCCTGCTGAAGAAAAGCTCATCCCCACAGCATGATGCTGCCTCCACCATGTTTCACAGTGGGGATCAGGGTGTGTTCAGGGTGATGAGCAGTGTTACTGTTTTTGATCTGAGAACAGAATCATTTTCCACGTGTTCGCTGTGTTTCCACATGACTTGTTATAAACTACAAACTGAAAACAGGAAAAAGCACTTTTTACGTCTTTCTTTCAACAATGTTTTTCTTCTTCCACTCTTCCATAAAGATCAGATTTGTGGAGAGCAGGACTTATAGTTGTCCTGTAGACAGATTCTCCTGATCCACCGGAGCTGTGGATCTCTGCAGCTCCTCCAGAGTGATCATGGGCCTGATTATTTTCATCAGGTATCTGTGGGCAGTATGGAGATGAAGACTGTGTTTAATCAGCTGTTTCTCTGTGTGTTTAAGCAGAACATCTGTCTGAGAACATCTGTAAATCACACATGGAGACGTGTCAGTATCTACGGGAGGAGCTGGAGCCCAGCAAGTGGCAAACTGTGCTGAACACTGAGCTGGAGGCGTATCAGAAGAAGGTATAAACACTTTTATATCTACAACATCAGCAGTACTGTATACATCACTTATATAATGTACTGTATTTTTTTTTTACACTTTAAGGTGCACTGGATTATAAGGCGCATTTTAAGAGGTATTATAAGGAACTTCTAATTCAGAAGGTCCCACCACTGGGTGGTGGTGCTGGGGGTAGCTAACTAAGTTAAGTAAAGCGAAGTAAACAAAACTGTAATTAAAAAGACTTTCTTTTAAAGTCAAACGAGTGCTGGATTTCTCTCCTGAAAACTGTTTATTTGGGTGAGTAAAGAGCTTCTGTTTATTTACAGTAGGCTTAGATTTCTAAATTAGTATTAGCATTAGTGGCTAACCGCCCCATCAGTGCTAGCCAGGGTTAGGAGCAGGCTACAGGCCAATGTAATGGTGATCCCGGTTAGCGTGTAATGCTAATGCTGCTCCATCAGTGCGAAACAGTCTACAGGCTGATAATACTCCCCTCTAAACCAGTGGCGGATGCTGGTCTTTCAAGGAGGGGAAGCTCAATTTCGGCCTACATCTTAACATATGTAGTTTTATTTATACGTAAATTCTACTTTTTTTTGTAAACAAAAAAAAATATTTTTTAAGTTTTCACTACAGAACAAAAAGGTACCCATTCTTTACATTGAACAATTACATAAAAAAGACGCTATGACATGAATAAACATAAAATGATCAGTAAAAGAAAACACATTACGCAAAATCTTTAAAGTTGGTGAAGGAAAAAATGCAGGTAAATTTAGTTCCTTTTTGAACAGTTTTAATTTCCTTGAATAATCCCTTTATTAATTTTAATTATTTAAATTATTTTTAATAATAACACAATACTTACTACTGGCCCCTGTTCATTTATGTCCTGAGATGGTTTCATCAAGAGGAATGGCCATCAGTACATTTTATTTGTTACAGCACTTCCAGTCAGCCAGCTCACTTTATCATCCCAGAACAGCTGAAAATACCTGTTACTTTTCCCACCTTTACACTAAATTAATCTGAGCAGTTGATCTGTCCTGCTGCTGTTTAACTCTGTAGCGGCTCAGTGGTTTAATACCTGGTGCTAATTGAGATGTTGAAATATTTTTTAGTTGGGCGCCAGTTATTAAATTAATTTAATTAGATTAATTAATTAATTAATTAATCAAATTAATTAATAACACAAGACATCTCGGGGTGTGGTTTCTACAGGTGACAGAAATTTTCATAACCAAGTTATCCAGAAAAACACACTGAAATGACAGGTTTTGTAAAATAAAAGTATTTATTAAATCACACAGATATGAGTAAATAATTCATTAAAAAGTCATAAATGTAGCCATTAGCTATCAAATCATAGTGTAGAATGATAAATGAGAAATAAAAGACAAACACGTTATAATGCTGATATGAAAGGAATAAAGATTAATATAACTATTAAGTGAGTATTTCTAAATAAGGGTCTAAGGCATTTTAAGTCTACGAAACCAATTCTTATTTCCAACCAAGCCACTCAAAATGAGTCATCTATACTAAAGACGCTCTATTAAAGACCCGACCAAACCATGACCAACAGAACACCATCTGCCGAAAGATTAAACCCAGCTCTGCCTTACTCTGAGTTGTTGAAGTGGGCCTTGGTGAGTCCGCCTGGGTTGGTCGTCTGATGCTTCACCCCGAAAAAGGATCACGTGAGCCGGTCTGCAGGGTGGCTTGACTTCCTGTGTCAGCACGGAGCCCCAGTAGAACCCACAGGGAAATCCCTTCGCTCTCAGCTGGCTTGCTGGTGGCCTCCGGACCGCAGGTTTCTGGGTTGGATCTGGCGGATCTCCTTTTCAGCTGTACTTTAGCTAAACTTAGATGGAATAATGCTTGGCTTCGTAGATTGTAAAATAACCTTAGATATTTTAACTAGGATAGCTAATATTAATATACTTGAAGATTAAATGCACTAGTCTAAGAAAACTAACTTAAGATGACTAAACTAACAGTCTATCCTTTATCCATCTCTGGGCTCCCTAACCTCTCTCCTCTAACTGTTTTCCTCAACTCATCTTCTCCAACTCCTTCTCCCACTCCTTCTCTAACTGCTCTGACCTGAACTCCCAAAACTCTGAACTGAAACTGCCTGTGTCTAACTATTAGTCTCTGGGGCCTGTTTGGCCTTTGAGCTACGATTGGCTCTGTGGCCCAAGTGTCTGTGTTTTGATTGGTCTAGGAGCAATTTCAAACTTTGGTGGGGATTCACAAAGGGCCATAAAACCCCCTCTCGCTCACATGGTCAGCATGCTTCAGAATTTTTCTAATAGATCAAACCAAAAGAAAACTCAATTAAACAGTGGATCAAAATACATTTTTCAGCATATCAGTCTGTGAGGATAAATTCAGGAAACAACAATCTTACAATTGAATCACAATAAATGTAATATATATATATTTTGCCCACAAACAGTTTTGTAATACTCAAGATAATCTTAGAAATACATCAATGGATGGAAAGATGGAAAGAGATCAAGAGTCATGTTATTATTTAAACCCAATTAAATCACTTACAAGATAATACCTGGTTAAACCACTGATAACCAAATAAAGCTAAATTATCAAATGCTAGTTAAACCTTGTTGATTCAGACTTGAATGTGTAGGAAAATTTTATCAGGACAAATACAAACACATATACCATATACCAGACACATATACCATTATTTAGTAAGCATTCTATAAAACACCTTTTTTTATATAGTCAATTTATATGTATTTTAAGCAAAATCTTCTTAGTGAGAAATTCCTCTTCTGTCTGCTATGTTTAGATAAGGCTTGGTCCTTGCCTGTCTGAATTTACGACGGTGGGGGAGGTTGGTGAACAGAGAGAGAGACACACTTACAAACGGTCAATGGAATTTCCAAGCTTAGAACATTTCTCTTAATTCCATTAATCTTATTTCTAAGTGATTGCAGAAATAACTAGGCACAAACCCCTAAATTGGTATAATATTTGGTGAATTAACAATTTCCAAGGAATTAATTAAGTTTTGACACTCTCTTAAGTCCGCAGTCCCGTCCTAGTGATGGTGTTGCAAATGTTCCCAATGTTTACATTAACTCCGAGGTTTATGACTTGGAGGAATGTAAACAGAATTTTACCCTAAACTCGCATTTAGGGCTCTTGAACAAGGTTGAGTGAAGAAATAGTCAGGAAATGTCATTTTGAAATTTAAGGTTGTTTGAAAAAAGATTATTCCAAGGTTTCTAGAGTGTTCTGTGGGGTGATTGTGAAGTTAGAACATTCCTTTTAGACCATAAGATGGGGGGTAGTGTGTGTTTGTGTCCAAGCAATGAAGAAATCCTCTGGTTAATCCACTACAACTCTTAAGTTTTTCTTGGTAAGGAAGACTATCAAATGACTTCACCAAAATCCGTCCACAACATTAAAACTGTCTGATATTATGTGCAGTTGCTACCTAGCTATAGGGACTGGAGCGAGGCAAGTGTGAAGTGTGTCCGTCTGTGAGTGCTTTGTGACGGTGGAGGGGCTGAGCAGCACAGAAACTGCGATAGAAAAGAGTGATAGACGTCAGAAAGAGTGATAGACGTCAGAAAGAGTGATAGAAGTCAGTCTCCAAACAGAAGCAGCTACAGAAATGCACCAGAAATAGAAGCTCGATTTGTCGCTGTCAAAGTTGTCAAAGATCGCTGATTCGCTCATTTTGCTGTCAATCAAAAAGGGATTCAGCCTCAGACAGATCATCCAATCATCATGCAGAAGCTGAGCGTCCGGGCCGGCCGAGGCCAGCCCACTGCCCCATAGACCCCCAGAGACGCTGAGCGTCCGATGGGTGGGACAAAGCCCAGCATTTATCCAATGACTCGCCTCGTTTGGCCTGTGCACTGTTTAAAGCAGCGCTGTGAAGCTGCGGGAATGAGTGAGAGGAAAACCGCGGCGTTACCAGTGATAAGAAGCTGATTCTGAACTAAGTTCAGCGCGGTGTAGCGCATATTTAATCAGTGACATGTACACACAACAGTATATATTTAATCACTTATTTTTTTTTTTTTACATTTTAGGGGAAGCTGAGCTTCCCTTGCATTCGCCACTGCTCTAAACAGGGAAATAGCAAGTGTGGTTAGCGGCTAATGCTGCTCCAGCAGTGCTAGCTGGGTATAGCAGCCGGCTACAGGCCGATAACGGGGAAATAGCGGCTAATGCTAATATTGCTGAAGAAACTTTACTGAAACTCCTGTATAACTCTGTACTTCAGTGGAGTGTCTTTACTGCTCCTTAATACCTGACTGATAGAATTCATACATAAGAAGCACCCGATTACAAAATTAAAGGATGTTAAGTGCAGCTTATAGTGAAAAAAATATGGTATTCTCTCAAAATTCAATCACATCCTTAAAACAGTACTTTAAAAACAGAGATATTAGTTCTCTAAATATGTACGATTGCCATAAACCCAACATATTTGTGAGATACTTTATAATTATTCTAAACCCCCATTATCAGTAAATCCAGAGCGGTAGAAGATCTGCTCTGTCTCACTGTGTTTGATGAAGCTGATCATCACTGAGTGAATCAGGAGATCGAGATGATCGAAGAGAAGATCTCTCTGCTCCTGTTCTGCCTTTAGCTCTGCTAACTTTACACTGATCACTGTAATAAATACAATAATTACACACTACTGTACTTTACTCTCAGTACTTCACTACTACACCTCTCTATAAACTACTTACACAATACTTAAAGCTGCAATTTTGATTGACAACAGACTGGTGTCTGTGTCTCTAAAAACTGGTTTAATAAAGTTGTTGCTAAATTCAAATTTTCTCTCTCTCTCTCTGTCTCTCTCTGTCTCTCTCTGTCTCTCTCTTTCTCCGCGTCTCTGTCTCTCTCTCTGTATCTCTCTGTCTCTCTCTCTCTGTCTCTCTCTTTCTCCGCGTCTCTGTCTCTCTCTCTGTCTGTCTCTCAGTCTCAGGAGGAGATGTGGCAGGTGTGTGCGGTGAAGGTGACGGAGGCGGTGCAGTACGTGGTGGAGTTTGCGAAGCGTATTGATGGATTTATGGAGCTCTGCCAGAATGATCAGATAGTTCTGCTCAAAGCAGGTATGATCTCCCTCCCCACGGTCATGTGACTCGTTAGTGTTAATTCTTTCATACTGACCACTGGATATTCAGCATGCCACCTCATGGTAAAGAACTCTCTAAGGGTGTGAGAAACAGAATTGTTGCTCTATATAAAGATGCTTTAGGCTATGAGAATATTAAAAACACCCTGAAACTGAGATACAGCAGTTTTCCAGGCTTAAGTTAAGTCCACTACACTAAATAATAACCAGAAATTGGCTTACCATATTTTTCACACTATAAGGTGCACTTAAATTTCCTTAATTTTCCCAAAAATCATCAGAGCTCCTTATAATCCGGTGCTCCTTATGTATGAATTCTATCAGTCAGGTATTAAGGAGCAGTAAAGACACTCCACTGAAGTACAGAGTTATACAGGAGATTCAGTAAAGTTTCTCCAGCACCCAGACTGGAGCAGCATTAGCATTAGCGCTAACCACTATTATATTCCTGTAGCCTGCTTCTAACCCCGGCTCGCACGGCTGGATCGGTTAGCCGCTAATGCTAATGCTCCAGCCTTAGTGCTCCAGTCTAAGTTTACTGTAAATAAACAGAACCACTTTACTCACCTAAATAAACAGTTTTCAGGACAGAAATCTGTGTAGATTAACATCCAGCACTCGTTTAACTTTAAAAGAAAGTTTTTTGTTTTTTTTTAGAATTACAGTTTTGTTTATTTAGCTTAGCTTAGCTTTACTTAACTTAGTTAGCTTTCCCTCACCACCACCACCAAATTATAGTGTCTCTTAAAATGCACTTTATAATCCAGTGCACCTTATGTTTTATTTTTCGCTGTATAGTGCGAAAAATACAGTATTTTAAATAGATGTATGAGTTCTGCCAGTATTGCTGCAGAGGTTGAAGAAGTGCGAGGTCAGTTCACTGCAGAGCTCAGACCATACGTCCTGCACTCACTGCATCAACTCTGTAATACTGCAAGGCACTGTTCTAGAAGAAAGCATCTTCTGAAGCTTATGCACAAGAAAGCCTGAAAGAGTTTACTAAAGATCAGCTGTCTAAAAGCATTAATCTTACCGGAACCATGTCCTGTGATCTCACAAGACCAAGATAACTGTCCCTTGCCAAGCACTTCATTGTGAATTAATCTGTGTACCCCTGATGTGAGATAATGGAGATGAGCATGCTGGGTATCTGTGTGTTGCAGGGTCGTTAGAGGTGGTGTTCGTGAGGATGTGTCGGGCGTACGACTCTCAGAATAACAGCGTTTATTTTGATGGGAAGTACGCCGGGCCGGAGGTCTTCAGGTCTCTGGGTAAGTTCTGGATCTGGAGTAGAATTAAATGTTACAGCTGTGTTTTATTTTAGTTCTGTTTTATTATTATTTATTGTTTTTATTATGTGTGTGTTTTTATGTCAGGCTGTGATGATCTGATCAGCTCGGTGTTTGACTTCGCTAAGAGTATGAGTTCTCTGCAGCTGACGGAGGACGAGATCGGACTGTTCTCCGCCTACGTTCTGATGTCCTCAGGTGAGCACTTCAGCAGATCAGTAAATTAATACAGTAAGATAATAAATCCTGAACGAACGTCTGGAGCCCTTTCTCTATACTCTACTATATTCCTCAGTTCCATTTACTGATTTTATTTTCTCTTAACTTTTAACTCCTTCTCTTGCGCTGGCTGTTAGCATCGCAGCTAAACTTGCTAAGCCTAACACCACACACACACACACACACACACACCATACACACACACAGCACACACTCTTCTGAAAACAAAACTACATACTCTGCTCTACAAATACAATTTCACATGTGTGGTGTGTTTGTGTGTGTGTGTGTGTAGATCGATCTTGGCTTCAGGAGAAGAACAGGGTGGAGAAGCTTCAGCAGAGGATCCAGGCAGCTCTACAGAACCTCCTCCAGAAGAACCAGAGAGACAAGGGAGTTCTCACCAAGGTACCATATACAAATACATACATATACATATACATATATATACATATATATACATATACATACACATATACATATATATACATATACATACATATACATACATATACATATACATATATATACATATATATACATATACATACACATATACATATATATACATATACATACATATACATATACATATATATACATATATATATACATATACATACACATATACATATATATACATATATATACATATACATACATATACATATACATATATATACATATATATATACATATACATACACATATACATATATATACATATATATATACATATATATACATATATATACATATATATACATATACATACATATACATGTATATATACATATATATACATATACATACACATATACATACTGTATATGTACACAACATATACATTTATATACACATCTGAGGATGTTTACTCATGTGAGATTTAAAAATCATGTTTAAAAGCAAAACACTAATTCCTTTACTTTTCTCTCAAGAAAGTCTTTAAAATAAAGAAATGTTTATAGACTGCATGTTCAAATAATTGATAATTATGACCAAAAAAATCACTCCTGTTACTGGAACTCACTCCTGTTACTTTTTATGTTTTGAGTAACAGAAATGAAAGTAACAGGAATGAGTTTTTAGCATAGAATTAGCAAAAACATGAACAATATCTAAAAGTCTGCTATGCTAATAGCATGAGACACTGAGCACATTCTAGTGTTTTTCCCAAAATCAGTATTTTAAAAATAAACCAATAAGATGTAAGAATGAATGTAGGTAACAGGACTGAGTGTTGAGATTGAGCTCCTCAGTCATCGTTACAATAAGATCAAATATACAGAAAAAAAAACTAATGAGGAACTTAATTCTGATCTTCCCATGATCTTCAGAACCAGCTGATGATGTCACTTCCTGTTGTAGATGTGACTTCCTGTTGTAGAATGTTTTAGATGATCAGGGGTAATGTGTTATAGTAACAGGACTGAGGGACACAAATAAAATGTGTATTTTAACTTAAGTATTATGTATTTATTATGACTTTTTAAAGCATAGATGGGACTTGGAGAAACAAAACAATGCAAAAATATATACATCTCTGAAGGATTTTAATAAATATATTTGATGGTAAAGTTTATAGTTAGAGAGTGGGGGGGATAGATAACAAATGCTTTTTTTTCAGTGTTATAAGTAATTCAGCCTTCTGTAGTGAGAAGAAAAAGGGTTATATGGGTTTATATTATACTATATTATATATAATGGCACAGATTCGGTGGAATGGCCCATAAACCTTTTTCCTCTCAGGTCAGAAGGGTTAATTTTGTTGGCTATATACAGGGGTTGGAGAATGAAACTGAAACACCTGTCATCATTTTAGTGTGGGGTTTTAGGTTTCATGTCTAAATTGGAGCAGCCTGGTGTTCAATCTTCATTAATTGCACATTGCACCAGTAAGAGCAGAGTGTGAAGGTTCAATTAGCAGGGTAAGAGCACAGTTCTGCTCTAAATATTGCAATGCTCACAACATTATGGGTGACATACCAGAGTTCAAAAGAGGACAAATTGTTGGTGCACGTCTTGCTGGAGCATCTGTGACCAAGACAGCAAGTCTTTGTGATGCATCAAGAGCCACGGTATCCAGGGTAATGTCAGCATACCACCAAGAAGAACCAACCACATCCAACAGGATTAACTGTGGACGCTGTAAGAGGAAGCTGTCTGAAAGGGATGTTCGGGTGCTAACCCAGATTGTATCCAAAAAACATAAAACCACGGCTGATCAAATCACGCAGAATTCAAAGTGCACCTCAACTCTCCTGTTTCCACCAGAACTGTCCGTCACCACAATCAATTATTGTGCTCTAAAACCAGCTGTTTCAGTTTCATCGTCCAACACCTGTAGTAGCTGCAGGGCAAACCTGCACTCAAAGAATAGAGACCCATTTTGGTAGAGAGCATAATTCAGCACAACACCTGCAGAAGTGCTAACACACAGTGTTCTGTTGTGTTCTGTGTGTAGATGATCTGTAAGGTGTCAACGGTTCGAGGTCTCTGCAGTCGACACATGGAGAAGCTGAGTGCGTTCCGGGCGCTGCACCCCGACACCGTGCACTCCCGCTTCCCCCCACTCTACAAGGAGCTGTTCGGATCAGACTTTGAGCAGGCCCCGCCCCAGGAGGCCTGACCCCACCCCTGCAGGCTCCGCCCACCCCAACAGACTCAGAAACGTCCACTGAACTGCCACTGACCCTGCTCCGCCTCCTTCTCCGCTCGACTACAGGTTCTACTACAGGTTCTTCCACAGGTTCTACAGCGTCACCAACCACCAACCTCCCTCTGAACTGAGGACGCTGGGGGGAATCCTCTATCCAGCACCTGCCTGCTCTGCCACATCAAAATAAATAAATAAATAAATAAATAAATAAACCAAAAATTGCCAAAATTGCAAAAAATCCACTTTAAATCATTTTATTTTTGCCTGAAAACATTCAGTGAAATCAGTGAAAAACTAACCAAACAAAAACTGTTTTTGGTAATGTGATCAAATCGCAATCAGCTGGGTTTAAATAAAAAAACTATATATATATAAATTTTAAGTGTTCAATAAATATTTATGCAGAAATATAGAAAATTCTAAAGAGTTTACAAACCCTGATGAACACCTGGAGAAGGTAGAAGTTCAGCTAAGAGTATCTATAAACTAAAATTCTAGATATGCATGAAAAATTCAGCAGCTAAAAATATTACGCCAAAAACGGCAAAAACAAACCCGTTTCATATTTAACATGTTTGGCTGAATCTGTGAATCAGTGAAAAACAAAACAGTGAACAATTTAGTTTTTGATAATGTGATCAAATCACAACCATATTAAAATATCCAGTGTTCAGTAATTAGTATTATATTAGTGATTTTTTTTTTTATTTAAAAGAAAAGAAGACAAACATATTGGGAACATTTAAACAATTTAAATTATTAAATTAAATGTTTTACGTACCATATTAACTGGTTCTGATACGACTGTTAAAACAGAACTGATATAATACCAGTTCTGACATTGTTTTGATTTTAGATTTTCTTAAAATATGTAGTCATGTTCCCACAGTAAAAAAAAAACAAACCTGAATGAGCTTCTAACTGAATTTATCTAATTCTATTTAAAACTGGGCATCAATATTCAGAAATAGATCTGGGCTCTTATGGGTTCATTTGTTCAATCGTGAAAAAGTGGTAAAAACATGCAAAAAATTTCAGTTTCAGCCAAAAATGTTTATTTCCGTGCATCCCTGCTAAAGACAAATCAGCTGAATTTTATCAGTTAAAATAAAAAAAAGTTAAGTAAGACATTCAATCTATTAATTTAGTATTTTTTTTATAAAGGCCTCTTTGCACATTAATCTATTTCTAAATATGAGCCGTTTAGTAAGATAGAAAATCACTTTAATTTTAATTTTATAAAATATTTTTGGCTCTTTGTATTTTGCGTAGTGAAATCGTGTCACAGATGATGGTGAATGATATTAAATCCTGGTGTTTTAGATGCGGTGTGGACCAGGATCTCCTACATCATCTAATCTATAATCAATAATCAATAATTTATCCATTAGAATAAAATCAGTCCTGTAGACTCTGAGTTCAGACCGGAGGTTCTGGCGGTGTGAGAGTATAGTGGAGAGCGTAGTGGAGAACCCAACAGATCGTAGCACTTTGTGTTTCCCAGCAATAACCAGTATGAATTCTCCCTGTGTTTGATGGTGTGGATGATCATGTTAATAATCAATAACCAATATTTGATAAGGTCTGGACTGTGTTTAATGTCCTGCTCCTCCTGTGTGTATCGTCTCTGCCACTGTGTGGAAGTGCCAGGTGTCCCCGGTGTCCCCAGTGTCTCCAGTGTCCCAGGTGTCCCGGGTGTCCATAGCATCCTGGGTGTCCCAGTTGTGCCAAGTTTTCTGGGTCTGCCGGATGTGACAGGTGTCCCTAGTGTCCTGGGTGTGCCAGATGTCCATGATGTTCCAGGTGTCCTGGATGTGCTAGGTGTCCCCACTGTCTCCTGTTTCCCAGTTGTCCCAGATGTCCCGGGTTTGCCAGATGGTCCACGTGTCCTGGATGTTCCAGGTGTCCCCAGTATCTTTGGTCTCACAGTTGTGCCAAGTGTCTCCTGTGTCCCGGGCGTGGCAGGTTAATTTTTCAGGAGGCGGGATCTGAGACATTGATGGGATTTAATTGGTCAGCTATAGATCTGATCCACGTCCCCCGGGGACAGTGTTGTGTAATGTTTATCATGACCTTAGCGTCTGCGCTACGACAACGTTGAACGGCGCTAATGCTGCGGCGCATCGTTTCTGCCGAATCCCTCTCAGTGTTCCTGTAGTCGGGCCGGGTTTGCTCAGAGTTCCTGTAGTCGGGCCGGGTTTGCTCAGTGTTCCTGTAGTCGGGCCGGGTTTGCTCAGTGTTCCTGTAGTCGGGCCGGGTTTGCTCAGTGTTCCTGTAGTCGGGCCGGGTTTGCTCAGAGTCCTGTAGTCGGGCCGGGTTTGCTCAGTGTTCCTGTAGTCGGGCCGGGTTTGCTCAGTGTTCCTGTAGTCGGGCCGGGTTTGCTCAGTGTTCCTGTAGTCGGGCCGGGTTTGCTCAGAGTTCCTGTAGTCGGGCCGGGTTTGCTCAGTGTTCCTGTAGTCGGGCCGGGTTTGCTCAGTGTTCCTGTAGTCGGGCCGGGTTTGCTCAGTGTTCCTGTAGTCGGGCCGGGTTTGCTCAGTGTTCCTGTAGTTGGGCCGGGTTTGCTCAGAGTTCCTGTAGTCGGGCCGGGTTTGCTCAGTGTTCCTGTAGTCGGGCCGGGTTTGCTCAGTGTTCCTGTAGTCGGGCCGGGTTTGCTCAGTGTTCCTGTAGTCGGGCCGGGTTTGCTCAGTGTTCCTGTAGTTGGGCCGGGTTTGCTCAGAGTTCCTGTAGTTGGGCCGGGTTTGCTCAGTGTTCCTGTAGTTGGGCCGGGTTTGCTCAGAGTTCCTGTAGTTGGGCCGGGTTTGCTCAGAGTTCCTGTAGTCGGGCCGGGTTTGCTCAGTGTTCTGGCGGTTCTTTGGGTCGTGATTAACCCCTTGTGCCCTGTGGTAAAGCAATAGTGCGGTTAATGGAGACGCTGATCCGCACGCTGAGGTTCTGTAAGGGCTGGATCTGCAATATGTGTACTGTTGTTATTAAGCATCAATTCTTTGTGAAAGACAATCCATTAAACATTTGACCTCATTAATTAAATGGGTATCGGGGAATCGCTCAGGGACTCTTAACGTGCTGTTCAGAGAAAAAGAGAGAGAAACCAAAAGCGTAACAGTACTACAGTCACATTACAATCACTGTAACACAGCCGACGCTGACGCTGTGAATCCGGAGAAGATCAGGGTCTGCAGAGATTTCATAAATAAAGAATAAAGAAGAGTTTAGCCAAACTAAGAAAGAAAAGCAATAACGGTAACATGGTATAACTTTAGCGAATGAACATTAGAACTGCATGCGTTGCTTTAAACACAGAACCTGTGTTCTCTTTTCCTTTTCATTTCCCTGTGTTGTCGTGTTTTGATTACAGGCTGCGTCCCAATCGCATATTACACACATTCACTGATACTGTAAAAAAATATATTATAAAATACAACTCTGGGGAAAAAATAAGAGAGCACTTAAAAATAAAACGTTTTCTTGATTTTACCAAATTAAAAACCTCTGGAATATAATCAAGAGGAAGATGGATGATCACAAACCATCAAACCACCAAACTGAACTGCTTTTTTTTTGCACCAGGAGTAAAGCAGCATAAAGTTATCCAAAAGCAGTGTGTAAGACTGGTGGAGGAGAACATGATGCCAAGATGCATGAAATTAAAACTGTGATTAAAAACCAACCAGGGTTATTCCACCAAATATTGATTATTTCTGAACTCTTAAAACTTTATGAATATGAACTTGTTTTCTTTGTATTATTTGAGGTCTGAAAGCTCTGCATCTTTTTTGTTATTTCAGTCATTTCTCATTTTCTGTAAATAAATGCTCTAAATGAGAATATTTTTATTTGTAATTTGGGAGAAATGTTGTCTGTAGTTTATAGAATAAAACAACAATGTTCATTTTACTCAAACATAAACCTATAAATAGCAAAATCGCTTTTTGAAAGAGAAAAAGAGAACAGTACTGGTGGCTGATGAACCTTTAGCACTACCACTGCCACCCACTGGGGGGCCACAGGCTGCAAACGATTAGTATATATTGATATGTTTATAAATTGTCTATTATATTATGTTATATACTAATATTAATATCACAGATTTATCAGGTTTGTACAATTAGGAGCATATTTTTCCCAGACAGGGATTAATTGAGACTAGATTTGGAATAAATGTCATTCTGAAGGGAGATTATAGATTATAGTAATAAAATAATTAGTGATAATCGCTGTTCTGGTGAACTTTTCATCAAATTTAACTCTCTTTTATGCACTTAAATTTTAAATACAGTGTTGAGTGTTTGTAGTGTTCAGTATCAGTAGTGTTTATTAGTGTGCGTTTGGGACGCAGCCGGTCCTCGGTGTCGTCCTCATCCCGTCTGTTTTGCTATAAGAGACCTGAGACAGTCTGTGTGATTCTTCTTCTTCTTCCTGTGTAATATTTGATCATTTGATCTGAAATATGCCCGTTTTTCACCGTTTTTTGGTTAAAGATGTTTTTTTTTCCCAGCTGACGGTTAATAAAGAGACGCTGAGTGGATTAAAGCTCTGGTTTCAGGGTGTTTTAGTTGAGCTCAGTGTTGGTTGGGGTGTGTCAGTGTGTGGATGATGGCGAGTGTGTTTTTATGATAATTCTGATGCGTGTGTGTGTGTGTGTGTGTCGGCGCTGGGTGATGATTTATTTGGGTAGTTGTTCTGTACTCGGCAGTATTGTAATTCTCTGGTTTTCGGGCATGAGAACTTTAATCTCTCTGTATTCGTAGGTTTTTTCGGTATCACAGTAATAATCCAGTCTTTGTACGGTTTTCTCATTTTTCACGGTAAAGACCAAAACTTTTGTATCACATGCACGACGCCATGATATGCTGACTTGTGGGTAATATGCTAATAATTTGAGTACATCACAGTTTGTATTAAAGAATAAACTCACCTGGATCTGGTTTTCCCTCTGAACTCTTTCTGTTATTTTAATTATTTTGATTATTTTGATTATTTTTTGGTTTATTCGGACAGGTGAGATACGTGTTTTTGGTTTTAACCCTTCGGGCGCTCCGGGTTGGTCCGGAGTGGCGCTCTAGCAATAGTCCCCTCCTCCTGTACCTGTAATTATTCTGTTGTTTTGTAAATACACCTGTATAAATCTGTTTTGTTTAATCTGAATGTTGTGACGGTGTGTTTAGAGAGGCGCATGTCAGACATCTGATACTGTGCTGAATGTGCTGATAGTAATAAACATCCCACAAACCTGTGATGGAATCATACCTGCATACTCGTCTTATTTCTGTTATTATTTCAGCTCTATAATTCAGCTCCCACTGCAGAAAACCACCTTGAATCCACCTTAAATCCACCGTAAATTACTCTGTTTACAGAAAAATACATCTGTTATTTTTTCTTTCCTTTTAAACTAATTAAAAAAAGATTTTAGTGGTGACATTTATTTTCCTTAAGACTAAGCTTTTAATGTGTGCTTACAAGTAAATAAAATAATCAGTGTTGGATTAAAAATATATATTATATTTATATTAGTGGTGTCAAACGCTCAGAACATGTATTGTCATTTTAATTACTTATAAAGGTTCTTTAATTCCTGATCTAAAGTGATTTTTTATTTAAAGTAAAAGTCTTTGATTTGAAGTAAAAGTATTTGATGTAAAGTAAAAGTCATTAATGTTAAGTAAAATCTTTGATGTAAAATAAAAGTCTTAGATTTTCTAAGTAAACGTCTTTGCTTTGAAGTAAAAGTCTTTGATCTAAAGTAAGTTTTTGATCTAAAGCAAACGTCTTCGATCCAAAGTAAAAGTCTTTGCTTTAAATTAAAAGTCTTTGATTTGAAGTAAAAGTCTAAAGTAAGCCTTTGATTTGAAGGATTTTTTATTTAAAGTAAAAGTCTTTGATCTAATTTAAAAGTCTTTGATGTTAAGTAAAAGTCTTTGATCTAAAGTAAACATCATTGATCTAAAGTATAAAAGTCTTTGATCTAAAGTATAAAAGTCTTTGATCTAAAGTAAAAGTCTTTGATGTAGGTCCTGTAGTTGACCCAGGTCTTGTAGTATCTGTTCATCTCAGATCCTGCCATTGATGCTGGCAGGGGCGGAGCCAAGACCCTGGGTAAGAGGGCGGGACCAATCCGGTGTCAGAGTATGGAGGAAGGAGTTTAACATATCGGCATCTGAAAACAGCAAAACAGGTATGTAAATACAGGTGGTTCACAGGCAGGAGGAAGCTGGTGATTGGTGGAGGTCGAGGTCACATGGTTTTAGAGTCTCCTGGTACAACTTTCCCTGGATCTTTAATTTCCAATAGATCAGGTATCAGAGTGCAGGTGTAGAGGGTAGAGGTGGAGGTGTGGTGTGAGGTCATAGTGTGATGATTCAGGTGAGAGGAGTGTGACGGACTGCAACCTGTAATCTAATCTAATATAGGTATAAATTCTTTATTCTAATTAATGACTGAATCTGTTCACACTCGGGTCAGAACCGCTTAAACTGATCCATCCCAGCAATTAAATCATTTATGAGTCATCATGCTGTGGGCGTGTCCCGTCTGAGGACTGTATTTATTTACCTGTTACCTGGAGACGTCTGTTACCTGTTCGTCTCAGAGCAGCTAATCTATCTAATCCCAGAGCATCTGATAATACAGCTCATCTGAAGAGCAGAGCAGTGATGTCACCTACACACACACCTGAACTCACCTGTACACACCTATACATAGACTCTGCCTCTCTGAGGAAGTGAGCAGGTACTGACTCAGTGATGAGTCTCTGTCTGTCTGTCTGTCTCTGTGTCATAACTCCACCTGTTGTTAAAGGGCTGTGATTTTTCACCATTGCACTATTCGTTCAGTTAAATCAGAGTCCGGTTCCTTTTTGCAGGTGTGAATCAGTAATTGATCTTGGTTCTGTTCTGAACCAACCCTGGACCACTTCTGAACGTGATCCAACTTTAATCTGACCCAATTATCAAATAAACTCCTCACATTTGAGCTAAACGGCTGTTCAGGAGCAGTTTAACCTGATTTATTACGCAGATAATAATTACTGGGGACAGTGAACGCAGCACGCTATACGCTCAGTGTGTAAACAGCATGGAGCAGCAGAGACAGCATTATCTGGCTAATATATCAGATTAAACTGTGCCTTCTCAGTAGTTTAACTCAAATAAAAGGAGTATGTTTGATAGCTGGGTTGATTTTCAAGTGATTTCTCTGTCGCAGACAGATAAAAAGTCTGGATAAAATGATGAGAGTCTTGTTAGAGTGGAGTTGAGGGGGCGTCGTCTCAATGATTTCTTGTGTTTTTTTTTTTTTTTAAATAAATCGGGAAATAAATGCAGAAATAAATACATCGGGAAATAAATTAATACAGAAATAAATAAATCGGGAAATACATTTATACAGAAATAAATACATTGGGAAGTAAATTAATACAGAAATTAATAAATCAGGAAGTAAATTAAAACAGAAATAAATAAATCGGGAAACAAATTAATACAGAAATAAATACATCGGGAAGTAAATGAATGCAGGAATAAATAGTTATGTAAATAAATAAACAAATGAAAAAAATAACTATTTGAATAAAGAAACCCATAAATAATTTATTAAGATATTTATTTATATATATGTGTTTATTTTTATTGAGTGATTTAGTTAAGTTTTTATTAATTCATTTATTTATTTTTTTGGTCCTCCATACATAATAGGAGGGTTAAAAAGTTTTGTTTTCATGCTAAGTGTAAAAGAACTCACTTTCCCACCGTCCTTTTCTGTTTTTGCGCCGTTTTTTGTGTTAATTTCCTGTTCAGCGCAACCAATGGGAGGAGTGTAAGGCATGATTGCCAGGTTACTAGCCAATCAGTATCTAGAAGGGGGCGGGGCTAGGAGTGTGATCCGGGTCCTGCTGGTGTGTGGCAGGCGGAAGTAGACTGGGAGAGTCTGAGGGAGACAGAGGAGGGATATACGGAAGTTTTTGGGTTGGTTTTAGTTTCTCCAGATTGTTTTATTTCTCCGTTTGAGTTTTTCTGCTCAGGACTTAAACCTATATAAACTTTATGGGCTCTGGCTGCTATGAAGAGTTCGGGTGGCGGTTCGGTTCCCGCAGCGCGAGACGCCGAGGCGTGAGGTTAGCTGCAGCTAAACACAACTTTTAATGCGGGATTTCACCGCATTCTGAGCGTCGTTTTCTCCAGAAAATGCACCAGTAAGCAGATACAATTGGCTAGACTGAGGCTGTGACCGAAATGGTTCCCTATTTACTAAATAGGGCACTATTGTGTTTCTTTGAGTGTCCGAATGTGATTTTGAGGACTCTATAAACTCCCATAGGCCACTGAAGCCGTGTCGTCATTTTGTAGTCGGCAAAGTTGTTCTACCTTGTCAAACCGTGCTTCCCTAATGTATATTTAAGTGTAAAAATACAAAACAATTACTATTTTAGAGCATGTACCCATCAAACCAACTTAAGCCTCGTGTGAAATTCCAGTAGATGTACCTTATTAGATTTGGATTGCATAAATCATTGAATCATGGCAAAGTTATGGCAAATAAAGCTCATTACAAACTGCTTTTGTATTTATTTATTTATGATAATAATTGTAATTATTAGTTTCCATTTATATTTTTGTGTAATGACAGTGCGTCCAGGTTGTTTAATGCACATAAACCCCTCTAAAACAGATTAATTATAAATAAAAAACACGAGAAATAATTAATTAATTAAATTAATTAATAATTGTGTAGGTCAGCGCATGCGCAGTACCTTGGACAATTCGACAGAACACCGCATATTTGGGGATCCGTG
The DNA here is from genome assembly GCF_023375975.1 of Astyanax mexicanus. NCBI lineage: Eukaryota > Metazoa > Chordata > Actinopteri > Characiformes > Acestrorhamphidae > Astyanax > Astyanax mexicanus. The sequence goes on from NW_026040053.1 coordinate 567,353, forward strand.
GTAAATAAATATGTTCGGAACCCTGTAGGTTTTTATTCTGTGTAAATTCTCCTCCTAAATATTACTGGATCCTCTGAATTACGAGATTATTTAAGAGTCGTAATGAGAATAATGCTAACTTTAAGCTAATGCTACAGCGCAGCTGCAGGGGACGCTTATTATATATTATTATTAGAGATGCAACGATCGATCGGCAGTGTATCGGTATAAGTCGATTTTCCGGCTAAATACGGTATCGGCGATCAGCAGATAATCTTCTGATTTTAGCCGATCTGATTCAGGAGTTTAGGGTTAATCAGTTTATCAGAGCTGTGTGTGGATGAAACCGGAGAAACTGTTCGCTCACCGGAAGCTGCAGTTCCTCCTCCAACCACTAGTCGGAGCTGCAGCAGCAGAACAAGCCCCGCTGTGTTTACACCAGTCACAGAGCTACAGCCCAGCCACGGGCTACAGGCAGAGCTCAGTCAGTCTGGAGCGTTATTACACAGTGAAAAGAAAAAGGTTTTAACCAAAATAACAGGATAATACCGCTCTCTAGAGCAGCTAAGCTCAGGAGCAGTCACAGAGCTGGGTTAGCTCACAAGCTCAGCAGCAAACAGCCGCATCAGTCACGAAGCTAATTAGCTCACAAGCTAACAGCAGCAGGGGACTGTAGTCAGTGTTTTTAGAGCTGGATATGCAGGAGTTTTCGCTCCTCACTGCAGTTTCTGTGTGCTCACACTCCAGCTCCTCCACTCCGGATCGGGTTATACTCAGTAAGCCGCAGTTCCGCTCAGATAAAATTAAAGGCACGGTGCAGTTTGCGCGCTGCTTCCCTCAGAATGTTTATAACTGCGCGGTTTAGTGAACACGGCTGCAGGTAAGACTGTAGAAGGCTACTGAAGACTATTAAAGTCTTTTATAGGTTATTAAAAGGGTTATTGGGGACAGAAATCAGTACAGGCTGGTTAGATAAGTGATTCACGTCCTCACTGTGGAAAATACACAGCGCTGTCACAGTTTCGTAAAATAAAAAAAGTCTTCTTCCGTGTTGTATTGTTTATTATCATCATTAAAACAGATTTAGCTCATTCCAACTGTTTGGAAATTTAGTTAAAAGCTCTGTTTTATTGCTGTAACGTTACTTACTAAAAATGCGAAGTTTACATTAGGTCCGCGCTCGTGAGAACAGTTTATATGAGGGCAGGCAGAGTCAGGCTGGATTTTTAGTCCAATCTAAGCTCTAGCTGGAAGAACAGCTCTAGATTACTGTTGTTCTTAATAAAATAATATATTATTAGTTATATATTAACAGTTATTATGACCTATTTTAAGCAGTAAGCTAACTCCGAAAAACAGACTGTGAGGCGGCTGATGTTGGGATCCATTTCTGCAGTATTGGCATATAAATATAAAAATTCTGATGTCTTATAAATATTAACACATTACTTATATCTCTCCTGAAAAGCGTTTATTTTTTTCAGTAACACTCTTTTGTTTATTTACTATCAGTGTAAATTGCCAGTGTTTGCTTAGGCGTGGATGTAATTAGGGCAATCTATACCATTAATGTGGCATTTGGCCCCGCCCAATATCGGTATCGGCGATCGGAATCGGCCCCAAAAACACTGATCGGTCCATCTCTAATTATTATTAATATAGATGGGTTTTGTGCATTGTATGACAGGACACACGAACCAAAGAAAAGTAATTACAGTTCACAAAAATAAGCTCGCAAGCAATGAAAGAAAATATATACTAATAACTATTATAATCAATAACTACAAACACTCCTTATTTAAATTTCCATCAGCAACACTAAAAGCTCTGTCTCTGTAAGGGTTAGCGTTATATACTAAAACACTGATCAGTTCAAATTACAAACTCTAAACATTTTTTTTTGTGCATTAAACAACCTGGGCCCACTGACATTGCACAAAAGCGTAAATGTCAATTAGTAATAAAAATAATAAATACAATACTTATTCTAACAAAAATAAAAAATCAGTTTGTAATGACCTCTAATTGCCTATGGTACAGTGATTTATGCTATATACTATAGCTACATCTACTGGGTCTTGTGTCACTCTTATGGTGTTTCTTTAATGTTTTTACAGTTAAATATACACAAGGGTAGTGCGGTTTGACAGGGTAGCACAGGGGTCTCAAACTCATTTTTGCCGAGGGCCACATTGGCATATTGGCTGTCCTCTGAGGGCCAGATGTAACTTATAAATATAAGAAAATGTAACCAGATGTAATACAAAATGAATGTAATTACTCCTTAATGTTAAATAACTCTCAATATATTATTTATTCAATCAAATATTACAGTTGCATGGAAAAATGGTTGCTTGTTGCTCTATTAATATAAATCCTTTTAATTTATAAGTTATATTAACTTTGATCAAAACGTTTGATACTGAAATAAGGCTTAATAAATATAAAATCAAAAATTGTGAGCTGTGACAGATTTAGCATTTCCTCAGATTTAGCAGTTCCTCATCCAACCACTAGTCGGAGCTGCAGCAGCAGCACCACAAGCCCGCAGTCTTTGCTTAGTCAGAGCTGCAGCCCAGCCACGGGCTACAGGGCTCAGCTGAGCCAGTCTGGAGCGTTTTTAAAAATTTGTAAGTTCTTCTGTGTATGAAATAAAATAACCCCACTAACCGGATAATACAGCTCTCTACAGTTCATCTTTCAGCCCAAGCAGCTAACAGCAGCAGTTTAGAGCAGCGTCACGGAGGCACTGCTCGGATTACATTATAAACAGGTCAGTTAGCGCGCTGCTAACCTCAGGATGTTTATAATTACGGAGTTTAGTGAACACACCACGGCTGCAAGGTTAGACTGTTGAAGGCTACTGAAGACTACTAAAGCAGGCAACGCAGCGTAAGCAAAATAATATAAATAATTAAATTGAATTGCGGGCCAGATGTATGTTTATTTTGTTAACCCGTGAGGGGCCATATGAAACCGCGTCGGCCCGCGGGCCGCTACTTTGAGACCCCTGGGGTAGCACAATTCGACAGAACACACAGTTCAGGTGTTCAGCTGTTCAGGTGTTTATGTGAGCGGTGCAGGTGCGTGATAATGATGAGGGCGTGTCCGAATTCACTCCTGTTTCACCACTAATTAGTGAACTACAGTGTATCTCTATATAGCGCTACACTAATGAGTGAGCAGGAAGCCGTTTCGATCACAGACTGAATCTTCAGTGAATCGAGGAGTCGGCTCGGTGAACTGTGAGTACTGCTCGGTGGCGCGGTTGTCATGGAAACAGCGACGATTCCTCCACGTTCTGAAACGGATCTGTGGGTATCGATTCATCTGAATCTGGCTCTCTGAATCATCTCCCGTCTCTGCTCTTACCTACAAGGATCTGTGAGTATCGATTCAAATTAATCTGACTCTCCGAATCATCTCATTTATACAATTAAAACCAAGATTTCTGTTTTAATTTCTACCCTTAAAAGCACAATTTTTGTTCTAATTTCTACCCTTAAAAGCTAGATTTTTTCTAATAACTACCTCTAAAAGCTGGCATTTTTCTAATTATTACCCTTAAAACCAAACTTTTTGTTCTAATTTCTACCCTTAAAAGCTACATTTTTTAATTACTACCCTTAAAACCAAGATTTTTGTTTTAATTACTACCCTTAAAACCAAGATTTTTGTTCTAATTTCTACCATTAAAAGCTAGATTTTTTCTAATTACTACCTTTAAAATCTGGCATTTGTCTAATTACTACCCTTTAAACCTAGATTTTTGTTCTAATTACTACCCTTAAAAGCTAGATTTTTTTTAATTACTACCCTTAAAACCTAGATTTTTGTTTTAATTAATACCCTTAAAATCTAGCATTTTTGTTTTAATTAATACCCTTAAAATCTAGCATTTTTCTAATTACTATATTGACTAGATTGATTTGGATAGTTTTTTTTTTTACTCTTAAATTTGTAAGGGGGCAAATACCTTTTTTTTTACACCACTGTATCGTCATCAAAATTTATAACTGCAAAAAAATAATATATAAGAAGAAAATGTAGTATTTTGTCACCCCTGCTGCAGGACAATACTTATTTTTTACAGTCTTTTTACAGGTTAATATTAAATGTGATCGATAGATATAGACACAGATAGACAGACAGACTGATATATGGATAATTAGTAAGATATACAGACAGATAGACAGAAAGATTCATAGACAGACAGATGGAAAGATAGACGCACAAACAAACAAACAAACAGACAGACACAGATAATTACACAACACAGTCAAAAGAAATATAAAACTATAGAAGATTCTAACTTAGATTTGAAATATTAACTATATATAATTCATAAATACAAAAGTTATATATTCATGTATATATTCTTTATTCAGCATTTTTATTTATATCTTATAAGGTAAAGTTAATATAATCAATAGATTTAACTTTAACTTATAGAGTTTCTTATTTTTATACTTAATTCCTAAACTGTGTTGTATCAGTGCATGTCTTTATACTGAGCTGAACTCTGGGGTTATCAGTGAGATAGAGGAGCTGCAGGGTAAATATAATATAAATACTGCAGTAAATTCCATTCAGTGCTGAAACTCCTCTAATCAATACTCACACTGATAACTGATACAGGGTTGTCTGGGTGATGTGGGAGGGGGAGGGGGGGTGGGTCTGAGACTCAGGGACCGCCTCTAGTTTATAGCTGAAGACACCCAACCTGACCTGCTGCTATAGCACACCTGTACTCACACCTGCAGCTCACCTGATACAGGTAAGACTCCCCCTCTCTCTCTCTATTATCACATTTTTATAAATCAAAAAATCAATTACCATAAAATATGATTAATAACTAAATGCATATCAAATAAATCAGGTTTAATGTTCAACATTGAGCACAGGTGAGTGAAACTGTGTGTGTATATATAATGTATGAATATTCAGCTCTGTAAAAAATGAAGAGAGCACTTCAGTTTCTGAATCAGTTTCTCTGGTTTTTCTATTTATAGGTTTATGTTTGAGTAAAATGAACATTGTTGTTTTATTCTATAAACTACAGACAACATTTCTCCCAAATTACAAATAAAAATATTCTCATTTAGAGCATTTATTTACAGAAAATGAGAAATGACTGAAATAACAAAAAAGATGCAGAACTTTCAGACCTCAAATAATGCAAAGAAAACAAGTTCATATTCATAAAGTTTTAAGAGTTCAGAAATAATCAATATTTGGTGGAATAATCCTGGTTTTTAATTACAGTTTTTTTTCATGCATCTTGGCATCATGTTCTCCTCCACCAGTCTTACACACTGCTTTTGGATAACTTTATGCTGCTTTACTCCTGGTGTAAAAATTCAAGCAGTTCAGTTTGGTGGTTTGATGGTTTGTGATCATCCATCTTCCTCTTGATTATATTCCAGAGGTTTTTAATTTGATAAAATCTAAGAAACTCATCATTTTTAAGAGCTCTTTAAATTTTACTGAGCTTAACAGTTAAGTTAATAATATATAAATTAGGCAAAACAGAAATGTATTATGTACTTCTGATGAACTGAATGAGAATAGAGTGTGTGGTAGTGTGGGAGGGATCAGTGTAGGTGGTGGAATGTGAGGTCAGTGTGGGTACAGAGTATATTGTAAGAGAGTGTGTGTGTGTGTGTGTGTAGTACAGGGTGTGTCTGACCAAAGTTTAGTGATCTCCTCCAGCCTCCACATTTACAACCTGCTGTATAACATTACTGCCTAAACTCACACTGCTGAACATCACACTGTTCACTATACAGCGGAGTAAAAGTGTTTCCCTTTAAATATAATAACTGGTTCCACATTAGAGGATTTTCCAGCATAAACGTCCTGTTTAAGATCATCCATCTCAATAGGCTTCAGGTCAGGACTTCAGCCATTCAGAGAAGATATATTCATAAGAATATAAATATAAAAGAATGGGAGACACTATATGTACAGTACAACAAGATACAGATAGATATACAGGTGTTGGAGAATGAAACTGAAACAGCTGGTTTTAGAGCACAATAATTGATTGTGGTGACGGACAGTTCTGGTGGAAACAGGAGAGTTGAGGTGCACTTTGAATTCTGCGTGATTTGATCAGCCGTGGTTTTATGTTTTTTGGATACAATCCGGGTTAGCACCCGAACATCCCTTTCAGACAGCTTCCTCTTACAGCGTCCACAGTTAATCCTGTTGGATGTGGTTGGTCCTTCTTGGTGGTATGCTGACATTACCCTGGATACCGTGGCTCTTGATGCATCACAAAGACTTGCTGTCTTGGTCACAGATGCTCCAGCAAGACGTGCACCAACAATTTGTCCTCTTTTGAACTCTGGTATGTCTCCCATAATGTTGTGTGCATTGCAATATTTAGAGCAGAACTGTGCTCTTACCCTGCTAATTGAACCTTCACACTCTGCTCTTACTGGTACAATGTGCAATTAATGAAGATTGAACACCAGGCTGCTCCAATTTAGACACGAAACCTAAAATCCCACACTAAAATGATGACAGGTGTTTCAGTTTCATTCTCCAACACCTGTACGTAAGAGAGAAGACAATAATGCAATAGACTTGCTGCTGTGTTTTGGGTCTCAGATGTACTGAGGGACACACACCTTCCTAAGAGTTCAACTTTTGTTTCATCCGTCCACAGAATATTTTCCCTAAAGTCTTGGGAATCATCAGGATGTTTTCTGGTAAAATTGAGACGAATCCTAATGTTATTTTTGATCAGCAGTTGTTTGGATGTTGTTGTGGGTCTTTTGTGACCTCTTGGATGAGTTGTTGCTGTGCTTTTGGGGTAATTTTGGTTGGCTGGCCACTCCTGGGAATGTTCACCACATTCCTCACCAATGTAGTGAGTATATGCAGTGAGTGTGTGTGTAGGACAGCAGTGTGTTATCAGTGCTGTATCTCTGATAATGATCTGAGATCTTTGAGACAGAGGGTGAGTGTGAGTGTGTGGGGGTGAGTTTAGGGTGGGTGGGTGTGTGTGTGTGTGTATTAATGTTAATGATGTACCAGCCGGTCGTGTCCCATGAATTACGCCACCAAATCATCAATCATCCAGCACATCCTCAGATCAAAGCTGTAACCTGTATCTCTACAGGAAGTGAAGATGGCGCTGGTATCTCAGTTTCTGGGTCAGCTCTCTCTGGGTCACGGAGCGGTGAGTAAATATATCATTGCTATTTATTTTGCTATTTATAGGTTTATGTTTGAGTAAAATGAACATTGTTGTTTTATTCTATAAACTACAGACAACATTTCTCCCAAATTACAAATAAAAATATTCTCATTTAGAGCATTTATTTACAGAAAATGAGAAATGTCTGAAATAACAAAAAAGATGCTTTCAGACCTCAAATAATGCAAAGAAAACAAGTTCATATTCATAAAGTTTTAAGAGTTCAGAAATAATCAATATTTGGTGGAATAACCCTGTTTGGTTTTTAATCACAGTTTTTAATTTCATGCATCTTGGCATCATGTTCTCCTCCACCAGTCTTACACACTGCTTTTGGATAACTTTATGCTGCTTTACTCCTGGTGTAAAAATTCAAGCAGTTCAGTTTGGTGGTTTGATGGCTTGTGATCATCCATCTTCCTCTTGATTATATTCCAGAGGTTTTTAATTTGCTAAAATCAAAGAAACTCAATTTTCTTTCAGAAGTAAATCAGTGGTTGTCATACAGTTTTAAGATTTTAAGAAACTGAATGAAATAAGTGAAGCAGGAATGAGATAATGCATTAATTATAGTCTGTGTTGTGTTTTGTATGTATTGATCAGCTGAGAGAACCTCGGTATCCCACTGTGTTCCCGGCTCGAGACTTCGATGCAGAGAGAGACGCGTCCTGGATCGACACGGCCATTAAAACTAAAGGTACTACTCTGTACTGATGCTTTACTTCATTAATACTTCATTCATTACAGATTATCTGTGCTCAAGTTTACATTACCTGTTAACACACCTGACTCTTCATGACTCTTTATAAATCAGTTTAAGTTAATTTATTAAAACTTCCTCTTATACAGTTCCAGATGAAGCTGATAATAAATAAAGCATGGTCTCTAACAGAGCCCCTAGCCCACTTTCTTTATATCTAGATGTGTTTAAAATAGTGATATAACACCCAGCCCTTTGCCGAATATTCATTTTTTTCAGCATATTTCATCGCTGTCCAATGAAAAACCTCTCCAAAAATCTCCATTTTTGTTGATTTTTAGTTTACTACACAATTTGAACAGATAAACTGTTCCTCACACTGTGCCACAATCTCTTGATGAACGGACCAATAGAAACTCTTCAAAATGACCTGAAATAAACTCGTTTTACATTGACTTCCATTGAAGGTTTATAAGGTTTTTTCTCTCTCCTGTAAAGTTGCTGTTTTGGAGATAAGTGTTTTTCATTGCACAGCGACGATATGGATATTAGATTGGACCTAATGATAATAAACCTTAATCTGATAATGAATCATAGTGTTTCTGATGCTCTCTGCAGTGACTGCACTTGAAGATACTTTCAAAGATCTTAAAATTCATCTTTTCATATTCACTTTTTTCTTTATTTAGTTGAGTAGTTGTTTCTTCTCATAACCTGGATTCGAACATTACTGAAATATTCACTATTCACTGTATACCTGTAACTCTACCTCTTCACTACTTTACTTTAACTGATGCTCTCAAACACTTTATTAAGAGACAAGAAATTCAAGTTATTAACTCTTGATGAGTTCAGCACAGCTGTTAACTGAAAGCCTGAATTCCAGGAGACTCTACCTCATAAAACTGACTGAGAAAATCCAGCAGAGATGTTCAAAACTGATCATCTAAACAAGAGGAATGTAAAGTATAAAACATATTCTGGTTTGTTTAAGACTTGTTTGGTTTAGTAAATAATTCAGTGTTTTTCTTCATAGTTTGGATGAGTTTAGTATTAGTATATGATCTTATCAGTAGACTGGGTCGTGTTCTAATACCCGTCTGATCCTGGATTCAGTAATAAATCCATCCATAAACAGTGGAGAACAGTTACAGCAGCAGAGAGGAACCAGCTCTATGCTAATGTTAATGTGAAGCTCTGGTGCCCAAATACTGTTGGACAGTGGGTGTAGAAATAGTGAGCTTCAACAATCTGTTACAGGTGTGGATGAGCACGTCATCATCGACATCCTCACACGACGCACCTACAGACAGAGGAGAGAGATCGCCTTCGAGTACGAGAAGAAGGAGAAAAAGGTACAATTATTCATAATCAACTCTTCTTTAATCTGTGATCATCTAAAAAACTTACCAATTTATACTAATTTACTTGTTGTAAATCTTACAAATTAAACTTATTAATTAAATACTTTTTCAACTTGAATCTAAAAACACATATTTTAACTAAGGTTTCTAATCTGTAAATGGTCTTATTTAAAAAGCATGTTTAAAAACAAGTCCACTAATTCCTTTAATTTTCTCTCAATAAGGTCTTTATTTTAAAGACTGCATGTTCAAATAACTAATATTTATGACAAAAAACAAACACTATATGCATGCACAATGTATTTTTCTAAAATATGCTAAGCTATTTTATCTTAGCCAGAAAACCTGAACCAAAAATGTATTAAATTTATTATCATATAATTTATCAAATAAATTGATAAATGATTAACCAAACAGAATTAGGAAAAAATGGTTTACATTAACTAATATTCACATTAATAAATCAATAAACAGGGGTACAATACTCACTCCTGTTACTGGCACTCACTCCTGTTACTGGAACTCAGTCCTCTTACTGGAACTCACTCCTGTTACTGGCACTCACTCCTGTTACTGGCACTCACTCCTGTTACTGGAACTCAGTCCTCTTACTGGAACTCACTCCTGTTACTGGCACTCACTCCTGTTACTGGAACTCAGTCCTCTTACTGGAACTCACTCCTGTTACTGGAACTCACTCCTGTTACTGGAACTCACTCCTCTTACTGGAACTCAGTCCTCTTACTGGAACTCACTCCTGTTACTGGAACTCACTCCTGTTACTGGAACTCGCTCCTGTTACTGGCACTCGCTCCTGTTACTGGAACTCGCTCCTGTTACTGGCACTCGCTCCTGTTACTGGCACTCGCTCCTGTTACTGGAACTCGCTCCTGTTACTGGAACTCACTCCTGTTACTGGAGCTCGCCCCTGTTACTGGCACTCGCTCCTGTTACTGGAACTCGCTCCTGTTACTGGAACTCGCCCCTGTTACTGGCACTCGCCCCTGTTACTGGAACTCGCTCCTGTTACTGGAACTCGCTCCTGTTACTGGACCTCGCTCCTGTTACTGGACCTCGCTCCTGTTACTGGAACTCACTCCTGTTACTGGACCTCGCTCCTGTTACTGGAACTCACTCCTGTTACTGGAGCTCGCCCCTGTTACTGGCACTCGCCCCTGTTACTGGCACTCGCTCCTGTTACTGGAACTCGCTCCTGTTACTGGCACTAAGTCCTGTTTTTAGCATAGAATTAGCAAAAACATAAAAAATAGCTAAATGGCGGCTATGCTAATAGCATGAGACACTGAGCACATTCTAGTGATTTTCCCCAAAATCTGTATTTTAAAAATAAACCAATAAGATGTAAGAATTAATGTAGGTAACAGGACTGAGTGTTGAGATTGAGCTCCTCAGTCATCGTTACAATAAGATCAAATATACAGAAAAAAAAACTAATGAGGAACTTAATTCTGATCTTCCCATGATCTTCAGAACCAGCTGATGATGTGACTTCCTGTTGTAGATGTGACTTCCTGTTGTAGATGTGACTTCCTGTTGTAGATGTGACTTCCTGTTGTAGATGTGACTTCCTGTTGTAGAATGTTCCAGATGTTTCAGATGATCAGGGTAATGTGTTATGGTAACAGGACTGAGTGAAACCCAGGAACACGAATACAACTATTTAACTTAAATATTATTGATTTATTATTAAAAATATGTTTAAAGCATATATGGGATTTGGAGAAACAACAATGCCAAAAAAAATGGTATTTCTTCAATGTTAAGTATTTTTTATTAAACTTTTTTTGTTTTTTAATTACATATCTTACGTTTGCATTAGGTTAATGTACGAGATGCTATGCTTTATAATAAAATATATTTAAAAGTTATTTTTTGAGCACGTTTATACACGTAATTTCCTGTTTTATGCTATAAACATTTTGCCTAGTGTTTTATTTGTGTGTCTGAACTGTAATTTTATGGTGTGTAGGATCTGGTGACGGCCCTGAAGGCGGCGCTGTCGGGTTCTCTGGAGAACGTGATTCTGGGATTGATGAAGACCACCACTGAGTTTGATGCCTCTGAGCTCAGAGCTTCCATGAAGGTTAGATTAACTCTAGCTTTACCTCAGCAGGAGCTTCTCACAGCCCTGTATCACTCCTCTCTGTGCTAATAAACACTGCTACTTTATTGTTATTGCTACCCTGGTGAAAAAATATATAAAATATATACTTAATTGTACTTAAAAACATATTGAAAAATGTCGAAGTATGCTGTAAATATACTAACACATTTATGTACTTACTTAAAATATATTAAAATTACATTTATATTATGCTTTCATTAAATGTTTGAATATAAACTTTGATTATACTTAAAAAAAGACAATATAATGTATTTTAAATAAATAGACTACTATGAAGTACACTTTTAGATTAATGTAATTCAGTATACTTCTAAAATACTTATTTCCAAAGTTACAGTAGTTCACTTAAAGTGCTGAAATGTGTCATGTAACTTTTTAGAAAGTAAATTAAATTACTACTACTCATTTTTTTAAAATGAAATTAATTTTGTAACACGCTAAAAATTGTAGTACAGTAGATTAAAATATATATATTTATACTCAACAAATTATACTAGAAGCGTGCTACTTATAAATGACAGGAACAAGAAGCATATATAATTGTACTCTAATGTAAATATAGATCACATATATTTAACATCAATTCTTAGTACATATACTCATATACCTGGTGTATAATTAATGTATTATACTTTTACTGTAAGCATATTTAAAATATGGGGTTACATACATGAAGTAGTTTAAATGTTTAAATGTTATATGTTACATGTTAAGTATATTTAAAATAGTTCCATTTTAGTACAGTTAAGTACACTTAGCACAATTTAAGTAAGACTTTTGTATTATATTTATAAAATTAAAGTATAATAAGTAAAAAAAAATCAATTTTATCACTCTTTAGATATACTGAATAATAATGTGGCAACAAGAACACTTTATTGCACTATAGCATAATAATGCTTTAATCTACTTTTATTCACTAGTGTAACTTTAGATAAATTTAGATTAGATAAAACCTGATTAGACTAGATTAGATTAGATATTTAACTTTACTGTCATTAACAAAATACAAGCCAATGAAATGCAGTTATAATTTAATCAGAATTGCGAAACAGTGAAGACATAATGTGCAAAACTGATGTACACTGATGGATGCTTTTATTACAATTCAGTCCATCAGCAGCCGGAGTCTGAGAGAGAGTACAGTAGGTCATGTTAGGGAGTTTGGAATTGATATGAACAGGGTTTGAGTGATTGTATGGAGGACCAAAACTGGCAAAATTCAAAATGAATAAATAAATAAGAACGTAAGTAAATTACTCAATAAAAGTAATATAGTAAATAAAATGGTAAAGAAATATTAGAACTAATATAAAAATAAATACATATACATAAAAATGAATATCTTAATAATTTGTATTTATGGGCTTCTTTATTAACATTGCTTAATTTTTCTTTCGATTCATTTGTTTATTTATTTACATAACTATTTATTTCAGCATTCATTTATTTCCTGATTTATTTATTCCTATTTTTCCTTGTCCTTATATGCTAATGAGGAGGCGTGTTTTCCAGTCCAGGTTTAGTAATAGAGCTCAGACAGAGAGAGAGAGGAGCTGAAATGTCTGAATTATGATCTAAATTATCTTTATTAAATAGTCTTCCACGTTATCAAAGTTACCACCAAAGAAACAAGACCTGTACAATCAGTCTAGGGTATTTGACATCAATCAACCAATAGGAATGCTAAGACACTGTGACATCATTGCTGGACAGCCCCTTCGTTATAATATAAGGACAAGGAAAAACAGAAATAAATATAAAAATCGGGAAATAAATTAATACTAAAATAGAAACATCGGGAAGTAAATTAATGCAGAAATAAATAGTTATGTAAATAAATAAACAAAAGAAAAAATAATTTTAATAAAGAAACACATAAATAATGTATTAAGATATTTATTATTATGTATGTGTATTTGTTTTTATATTAATTATAATTATTCTTTACCGTTTTAATCACCATATTACTTTTATTGAGTGATTTACAAAAGTTTTTATTTATTTATTTATTTTTCATTTTGTCAGTTTTGGTCCTCCATATAATTTGACCTTGCAAATTGTTGCAAAAATTCTTGCATAAAAGTTGAAATGTGTATAATATACAGATAAAGATTAATATATAGGTAAATACATTGAATATTATTGAAGTGCATGTACAGTGTAAACCATTCTGTTAATGATTAAAGTATGTACTGAGATGACAGTATGGATATATGTGTATTAATATATGATTTATTATTCAGGGTTTGGGCACTGATGAGGAGAGTCTGATTGAGATGGTCTGCTCTCGCAGTAACGAGGAGCTCGTGGAGATAAAGAGGGTTTACAAAGAGAGTAAGTCAAGCTATTAAACTTTTAATCAACTTTCATCCTTTAAATATATCCAAACTAAACACTAGTACCACTTAACCCATAACATACCATAACAACCACCTGAGACACCAGAGCAGACAGCACCTAGCAACCAATAAGCATTACTATGGCAAACACAATAGCAACCACCTTGCCACACTAGCATCATTTTTAGTATCGCCATAGCGACCGCTTAGGAATACCATAGCAACCAAATGGGATATCGCAGAAACCGTTCCTTCTGAAAGTGCATGTAGTTTGTAAACGAGTCCGAGTGTTTTTATAGTTTAAATAACCTTACAGGTTTTATATGTTCTGTAAAAAGAGCAAGTATACTTAAGAGCATTAAAAGTATGTTTAAATGAGGTAAAGAATACTAAAAGTGCATTTTCAATTTAATATATTTATATATATATATATATATATTTATACTTATATAATAGATGTATTTCCATAAAATGTGTTTTTAAGCAATATGCTTTAAATTATACGTTGTGTTGAATATATATAAAATATATATTAAAAAGAAAAATATATATATATAGTGTCATTAAATACTGCTGTTAAAGTGCACTTTAGTGTATATTTTTTTATGAAGCATTAAGCTATACACAAAACAATACATTTACAATACTCTTCAAGTATGTTAAAAATGATGTAAAAAAAACAAAACACGAACTTAAATCTACGTGAATTTGCAAAAGTTATATTGAAAAAAGCTCTCAACATTCTAATTTAATACTCTTTATGTTGTATTTAAATGTAGATTAATTACAACTTAAAATGTATTTAAGTTGATACAAGTTGTTCCAAAATAGTACATTTAGTATGTATTTAAGTATGTATTTTAATTTAAAAAAGTATATACCTTTCCATTTTACACACATTTAATTAATTGTGTTAATTTTTCTCTCTTACTTTGGGAGCAGGTTTAGAAATCCCAGCAAACAGAGAGATTATAAAAGATAAAAAAAGTTTTAAACTAAAGATTCTATATAATGTTCTTTTATGAAAGTATGAAGCACTGTTTACAGGTTAAACATTAGAAATGCTTAGCAGCGTATAGAATCAGCTCTGGTTAGTTAGCTCTAGAGTTAATTCAGTTAAACACAATAGAGTTCTCAGAATTTAACACATTTTATTATTAAAGATTGTCAGTATTGCTGAAAGAAATGTTTTTTTTTTTTGTTGTTGTTTTTTTAATACATTTTAAGTGGGGTGCCGAGTGGTCCAGCGGTCTAAAGCGCTGTCACTATTAGCAGGAGGTCGCAGGTTCGAATCCCTCTCATGCAGCTTAACCATCAGCTGCCGGCGCTCAGAGGGAGCACAATTGGCCCTGCTCTCTCTGGGTGGGTACAGTACAGTAGATGGCGCTCTCTCTTTCTCTCCTCATCACTCCTAGGGTGATGTGGATCAGCACAAGGCTGCGTCTGTGAGCTGATGTATCAGAACCGAGTCGCTGCACTTTCCTCCGAGCGCTAGCGCTGTGATGCTACTCGTTAATGCTACAGCATCAGCAGCAGCTCAAAAAGAGGTGGAGTCTGACTTCACATGTATCGGAGGAGGCGTGTGCTAGTCTTCTTAACCCTCCTGGTGTTGGAGCGTCACTAGTGATAGGGGGGAGTCCTAATGAGTGGGTTGGGTTATTGGCCGTGTAAATTAGAAATAAAATAAAAATAATAAAATACATTTTAAGTAAGATATAGGCCTACTATAATCGGTTTTCACATGGAATTCTTGTTTTATTGTTCATGTCTGCACTGATATTTTAAAGATTATACAGTCATGAGAAAGTCATGGAAATATATAAGTTGAAAGTGTATAAACCCTGTAATAAACAGAAATAGCAGGTGTAGTTTATGGTGTAAATCTGATGGTGTGTGTGTTCTCTCTGCTGATCTCTGATCAGTGTTTAAGAAGGAGCTGGAGAAGGATGTGGCTGGAGATACATCTGGAGATTTTGCGAAGCTGCTGCTGGCCCTGGTCCAGGTATACCTTATCAACCATCATCCTATTACCTTATCAACCACCTTCCCTCAATACAAACACAGCAGATCCTACTGATCCACTCTGAGCGTGAGGTATCTCCAGTGAGGGCATAGTTCTCTGGTGACAAAAAAAAAAAAATATATATATATATATATATACTTAATTGTACTTTAAACATAGAGAAATGTATGTATGCTGTAAAATGTACTTTTAAAAAATATTTAAAATATATTTTAAAAGTGTTTGAAAGTTTGAAAAGTTTGATCATACTTTTTAAGAAGTACAATATAGTGTACTTAAAAACAAAATAGACTACTAAGTACACTTTTAGTTTAATGTAATTAAAATTATACTTCTAAAATACTTCTTACCAAATATACTTTTAGCAAAGCGTGTTTAAATCAGCTGTTACAGTATTTCACTTAAAGTACTTAACTGTATCATGGAACTTTTTAGAAAGTAAATTAAATTTAATTAAGTAAATATGTAACTTGCTAAAAAAAATGTATACTAAATGAAGTATACTAGACGTGTGCTATTTACAAAAGAAGCATGTATATTTGTATTCTAATGTAAATATATCACATATATTTAACATCAATTCTTAACACATTTCTAATATACTCAGTTTATAGTAAATAGTGGTAGTTGTAATACTAATTAAATGTATTATAATTTTACTCTAAGTTATACTTATATACTTTAAAATAGTTCCATTTTAGCACAATTTAAGTAAGAATTTTGTACTATTTTTATACAATTAAAGAAAAATAATAAAAAAGTTCCATTTTAGCACTCTTTAAATATACTGATGCATAATAATGCTTAGTATACTTTAATCTACTTTTTTTCACTAGGGTTACCTTAAAGTAATCTGATTACTGATTACTAATTTAAAAAGTAACTTAGTTACTTTATTGTTTACTTGATTGATTTAAAAGTAACAATTACATAATTCAAATTCAAAGTATTTGTTTGATCAGGTCAAAACAGAGATGTAATTATATGTGATGCATACACATAAAAAATATATAATAATTCATGTCTGGCCTACGCAACAATTAACCATTTATGACATCACTCCCCGATCTGCAGGAAGAAAAGCTAAAATATATATTTTTAAGAAGGAAAAATGACAACAGTAACACACAGTGATTTATAAATAACTTTAATCTGATTACTGGATTAGAAATAGTAATTTATCAGATTACTCCTTACCGAAAAAAGAGGTTAAATTAGAGAAATAAGTAATGCATTACTGACAGCACTGCTTATCTCATGTTAATAATATATTTCTCATCATTTCTCAGGCTAGGAGGGAGGAGCCGGGTAATGTGGTGGACTATGAGAAGATCGATAACGACGCCCGAGTGAGTTTCCCCCTCAAACAGAGACAAAATGTTTATATTTGAGTAAAATGAACATTGTTGTTTTATTCTATAAACTACAGACAACATTTCTCCCAAATTACAAATAAAAATATTCTCATTTAGAGCATTTATTTACAGAAAATGAGAAATGACTGAAATAACAAAAAAGATGCAGAACTTTCAGACCTCAAATAATACAAAGAAAACAAGTTCATATTCATAAAGTTTTAAGAGTTCAGAAATAATCAATATTTGGTGGAATAATCCTGGTTTTTAATCACAGTTTTAATTTCATGCATCTTGGCATCATGTTCTCCTCCACCAGTCTTACACACTGCTTTTGGATAACTTTATGCTGCTTTACTCCTGGTGTAAAAATTCAAGCAGTTCAGTTTGGTGGTTTGATGGTTTGTGATCATCCATCTTCCTCTTGATTATATTCCAGAGGTTTTACATTTGCTAAAATCAAAGAAAATATAATATATATATTTTATATATTAATAATGTGTGTGTGTGTGTGTGTGTGTGTGTATGTATAGGCTCTGTATGAGGCGGGGGTGAAGAGGAAGGGAACTGATGTGATCACCTGGATAAACATCTTCTCAGAGAGGAGTGTCCCACACCTGAGGAAAGGTAAACACACTCTCTCTCTCTCATTATCATAAGAACACATAGTAAAAAGCTGATATAGCTGTGTTCACATTACCAGGCTGAAGTGACTCAAATCTGATTTTTTTCTAATCAGATTTGAGTCACTTTATTATGTGGTCAGAACACACCTGTACTCATTTACATACCTGTCTGATACAGATCTTAGTTATTGATTCTGTTAATCCGTTTATTTAACGAACTATTTTTCTTAATGTCATTATTTGTCTCACTCTCTCTCTCTCTCTCTCGTTTACTCTTTCTCTTATCTTTTACTCTCATTCAATTTCAATTTCACTCCCATTCTTGTTCACACTCTTTCACTCTCTCTTGCTTTCTATCCTTTTCTCTCATCCTCTCACTCTTGTTCTCTCTTGCTCTCACTCTCACTTTTTTTTCTTTCACTCTCTGGCTATACTTTTTTTTTTATCTCGTTCTGTCTGTCTTTCTCTTGTGGTCTATTTTCTCTCGCTCTTCTTCTCACTCACTTTCTCTTGTTCTCTCTCGCTCTCATTCACACTAACTCTGTTTCTCTCATTCTTGTTCTCACTTTCTATTCTTTTATCTCGTTCTCTATCCATCTTTCTCTTGTTCTGTTTTCTAATTCGTTCTCACGCTCTTGCTTCCTATCCTCTTCTCTTGCTCTCTCTCTCTCTCAGTGTTTGAGAGGTATAACAGCTACAGTCCGTATGATATAAAGGAGAGCATCCGAAAAGAAGTGAAGGGAGATCTGGAGAAATCCTTCCTTACATTAGGTACCTAAAACACACACACACACACACACACACACACACACACAAAACACACACAAAACACACACACACAACAACCCCTATACCAGATAATCTCCGTCAGTAACACACACAGTTGTAAGTAGAGCTTCATATCTTATTGAAGGCCGGTCTGTTTGATTTTGTGGGACGGCCTGGAGGAAGATCTGATTGGCACAGAGCCAACTAACACTCCTCCTCACTGACATCCCTCCATCTCTCTCATCCCTCTCTCATCCCTCTCTCTCTTTCTTTCTCTGCAGTTGAGAGCTTTGAGAATAAGCAGCTGTATTTTGCGAGCCGGCTGAACGAGGCGATGAAGGTAGAGTTCTGATCCAGATTCTTATCCTCTTTTATTCTTCAGTATTAATGTAGTTTATCTCCACATTACTGCAGTAATTATTATTATTATTATTATTATTATTATCTGAACTTTCTCCTCCTTACCTTTAAATAAAATCAGTCTCGTTACTCCTGTTTCATTTCAGCTGGTTTTCATTCCGGCTTCTCATCGTTCAATAAAACCCCTATCCAGATAAATCTCTCCATCCAGATAGAGAGAATCTGATTGGATCCATTCTCACTCCCTCTTGGTTTATACTGACCTGTGGTGGATACACTGCTGGTGTTTATATACAGTCTCTGGTCTGGATGATGTTCTAACTTGTAGAATGTTTTTAGCTGAAGTGAACGCTGGCGTGTGATTGGACGGATGCGAGTGTGCGAGCGGATGTGATTGGATGTGATCTGTGTTCAGGGTAAATCAGTGAAGGAGAAAGTTCTGACCCGGATCCTCGTCTCCCGCTGTGAAGTGGACCTGATGAAGATCCGCTCAGAGTTCAAGAGACACTTCTCTAAATCCCTCTACCAGACCATCTCCGTCAGTAACACACACACACACACACACACACACACTCCAAATCCCTCTACCAGACCATCTCCGTCAGTAACACACACACACACACACACACACACACTCCAAATCCCTCTACCAGACCATCTCCGTCAGTAACACACACACACACACTACACACACACTACACACACACTACACACACACTACACACACACTACACACACACTACACACACACTACACACACACTACACACACACTACAAATCCCTCTACCAGACCATCTCCGTCAGTAACACACACACACACACACACACTCCAAATCCCTCTACCAGACCATCTCCGTCAGTAACACACTACACACACACTACACACACACTACACACACACTACACACACACTACACACACACTACACACACACTACACACACACTACACACACACTACACACACACTACAAATCCCTCTACCAGACCATCTCCGTCAGTAACACACACACACACACACACACACACACTCCAAATCCCTCTACCAGACCATCTCCGTCAGTAACACACACACACACACTACACACACACTACACACACACTACACACACACTACACACACACTACACACACACTACACACACACTACACACACACTACACACACACTACAAATCCCTCTACCAGACCATCTCCGTCAGTAACACACACACACACACACACACACACACTCCAAATCCCTCTACCAGACCATCTCCGTCAGTAACACACACACACACACACTCTCTCTCTCTCTCACACACACTCTTACACACTGTGCAAGAGTATTAGAGAGCGAATGAGAGCCACTTTCACAAACTCACTCTCTCTCTCTCGTGTGTGTGTGTGTGTGTTACAGGAGCAGACTAAAGGAGATTATCAGAGGGCTCTGCTAAATCTGTGTGGAGGAGACGACTGAACACTGCTGAACTACAATTCCCACAATCCCCTGCAGCAGTTTATATTTCTACTGTAGTTCACTGTAACCCTGAGAGGAGTTATGTATTATATATTCTGTTATTAAAATAATTCGTCTGATTATGTTTGTGCTGAAACACACATATATATACACACACACACACACACACACACACACACACACACACCATAACATTATAAAAACCTCTCTGATTCTATAACAATAAAACTTTTATACATATATAATAAATACAGACTGTTCCTCTGCACACAAAACACACTAAACACACACACACACCACTCAACCAAAACAAACTTTAGAAAAATGATGCAAAATTACAGTTAAAAGGTAAGACTATAGCTTTACGTCATTTGGCGATTTTGGTCAAAAATTAAAACCGTTTTTATTTACTTATCTGAATTAAAAGGGAAGCAAAACACCATATCCAGGCAATTTCCAACTCAACTGAGTTATATTATGAAAAAATAAACGTTTGAAAAATTGGTCCAAAATTTGTAAAAGAGGTAAGACTATAGCCTTATGTAATTTGGCCGTTTTGGTAAAAAAATAAAAATGTTTTTATATACTTACCTGAATGAAACTGGATCCAAAACACCATATCCAGCGAATTTAAAAGTTATTTGAGTTATAATATCTATAAAAACAAATGTTTGAAAAATTGTAAAAAAATATATATATATATATGCAAAGAGGTAAGACTTACATAATTTAAGGATTTTGGTGAAAAATCAAAACAGTTTTTAGATACTTATCTGAATAAAACTGGTCTCAATGCACATTAGTGAGGCAACTTCCAACTCATTTGAGTTATAATATCAATAAAAACAAAGGTTGGAAAAATTGTCAAAAAATAACACAAAACAGTAAGACTATAGCCTTACCTAATTTGACAATTTTGGTCAAAAATTAAAATAGTTTTTATATACTTATCTGAATGAAACTGGAAGCAAAACACCATATCCAGGCAATTTCCAATTCATATAAGTTATAATACCATGAAAAATAAACGTTTGGTCAAAAATTACACAAAACAGTAAGACTATATATAGCCTTATATAATTTGCCAATTTTAGTCTAAAATTTTAAATGATTTTAGATACTTATCTGGATGACAACAGAAACAAAACACCATATCCAGCAAATTTTAAAGTAATTTGAGTTGTAATATCAATAAAAACAAATGTTTGAAAAATTGGTCAAAAATTATAGCCTTATGTAATTTGGCAATTTTAGTCAAAAATTTTAAACGTTTTTATATACTTATCTGAATGAAACCGGATGCAAAACACCATCTCCAGGCAATTTCCAACTCATTTGAGTTATAATATCTATAAAAACAAATGTTTGAAAAATTGTAAAAAAAAAATATATATATATATGCAAAGAGGTAAGACTATAGCCTTACGTAATTTGAGGATTTTGGTGAAAAATAGTTTTTAAATACTTATCTGAATGAAACTGGGCTCAATGCACAATAGTGAGGCAATTTCCAACTCATTTAAGTTATAATACCATAAAAATAAACGTTTGAAAATTGGCCAAAAATTACACCAAAAGGTAAGATTATAGCCTTATGTAATTTAAGTTTTATAGTTTTAATTGCTTTTCTTAATGAAACTGCAGACAACCCTGCTCAGACAATTTCCAACTCATTCGAGTTACAATATCAATTAATACAAGCGTTTAAAAATTACACCAAAAGGTAAGACTATAGCCTTACATAATTTAAGGATTTTGGTGAAAAGTCAAAACTGTTTTTAGATACTTATCTGAATGAAACTGGACTCAATGCACAATAGTGAGGCAATTTAAAACTCATTTGAGTTATAATATCATGAAAAATAAACGTTTGAAAATTGGTCAAAAATTACACAAAACAGTAAGACTATAGCCTTATATAATTAGGCAATTTTAGTCAACAATTAAATGTTTTTATATACTTATATGGATGGAACCGGATGCAAAACACCATATCCAGCTAATTTTAAAGTCATTTGAGTTATAATATCTATGAAAATTGAAGTTTAATTAAGATTAAACTTAACTAAATAAAAAAAAACTTTTTTTTAACTTCAAAGAAATGTATTGTAAAACAACAATAAAAAATGAATTAAATGTAAAATAAACTATAAATCCTGTTTATATTAATAAGCAGTTCTGCAGTACCAGATACTGCCGCTAGAGGGGAGCAGTACTGTTTAAATACTGAAACTGAGAGAGAGGAACTGAAGCTCACCTGTAAACACCTGAACTCATCAAATTCACCTGAACTCATCAAATTCACCTGAACTCATCAAATTCACCTGTACTCATCAAATTCACCTGAAAATTCACCTGTACTCATCAAATTCACCTGAACTCATCACATTCACCTGTACTCATCACATTCACCTGTACTCATCACATTCACCTGTACTCATCACATTCACCTGTACTCATCACATTCACCTGTACTGATCTTTAATCAACTTTAATTAGCTTACACTGAGGTTTAATCACTGGGCTTTCATAAAATATATTAATTCAATACAAAATTATTCATAAATCCATAATATTTAGTATATTTCCAGAAATCCAGAATATTTCCTTCTGTTATTTTAACAGTTTGGGCCATAAACATTACATAACAACAACAACATTCAGTAACATATGTATTATTATTATTATTATTATTATTAAACATTACATTATATTATTACATTTTTACAAAAACACACTATTTAAAATGCCACCAGTTCAGACAATCTCCTCATTCAATGTTTTTTCTATTTTATGATTTTTTTTTTATTTAATAATGAAGAATATATTAGTGCTATACAGGAACACAAGCTGAATTATTTATAATAATAAAATCCTACAGTACAATCAGATTATGCCTTCCCATTACTCCAAACTGCTACAGTAAAATCAATATATATATATATATATATATGAAATATATAAAACCAAAATAGTTACATTTCCTGGTGGAGTTGTGTGATAATCCTTTGATTTTCTATTTTATATGAGTCTAAATTTTGGTTTATATACAACCAAATCTAATCTAATTCTAATTTTGCCATCTCATAACTCCAACAAATTGGAGAATTAAACGTTTATCTAGTGTTTTTCATTAGATGAAAGTTTAATTCCCTGAATTAGCAATACTTTAACCTGTGATTTATACATAATCTAACGTAATAAAAATAGAGTGGAATTACCCTGAACTCAGATGTACAGCATAGTTTTTAAATTCTATAAAACACTGTAGAAAAATATATTTTAGTCAACATTTACTCTACAAGAACACATTATTACACATATATAGAGAAATAATGTTAAACTTCACTTTATAACTTTTTTCTTTGATGTGAGAGTGATCCATTTTAGCCATGTCCACAGTTTTTAGTAGTCAAATAACATTTTTTATATATATTTTATATTTATTAAGTTTTGAAGAATAAAAAAATATATTTAGGCATTTCCATTAATCAGTTAACTATTTAAAAAATACACAGCTCTGGAAAAAACTGATTGAGTTTCTCTGATTTTACTATTTATATGTTTATGTTTGAGTAAAATGAACATTGTTGTTTTATTCTATAAACTACAGACAACATTTCTCCCAAATTACAAATAAAAATATTCTCATTTAGAGCATTTATTTACAGAAAATGAGAAATGACTGAAATAACAAAAAGATGCAGAGCTTTCAGACCTCAAATAATGCAAAGAAAACAAGTTCATATTCATAAAGTTTTAAGAGTTCAGAAATAATCAATATTTGGTGGAATAATCCTGGTTTTTAATCACAGTTTTTTTTTCATGCATCTTGGCATCATGTTCTCCTCCACCAGTCTTATACACTGCTTTTGGATAACTTTATGCTGCTTTACTCCTGGTGTAAAAATTCAAGCAGTTCAGTTTGGTGGTTTGATGGTTTGTGATCATCCATCTTCCTCTTGATTATATTCCAGAGGATTTTAATTTGATAAAATCAAAGAAAATCAGCATTTTTAAGTGCTCTCTTATTTTTTACAGAGCTGTATATAATGCTGTTAAAATATATCCACAGTGACATCACAACCGTCACACTGTTTTATTGTCAAAGAACTAAAGATTAATTAATAATATGAAATTATGTTAACCTAAATTTATAATATTTATATTTACATTAACACTAACATTTCTTATATTATCGTTACACTGAGCTTAAAGATCGATCAATTAATCAATCAACTTTTATTTTTACTTTAAAGTACATTAAGGGCAAACCTCATTTTCAATATAGTCGAGCATTTTATACAAAAACAGGGATTGATTTAACAAATAAAATAATAACTACATTTAATCATTTTAAAATAACAGTAAATATAATAATGTAAATGTAAAATGTAAATGTAAACAAATAAAAATTAGAATAAAAACAATAATAATATTTATAGTAAAACTTGGTTAAATTGATAAGAAATTAAGATCAAAAGATGATATGATTAATACAACAAAAAAACTTAAAATTAAGCTAAAACTAACTTTTAGTAAATGATGTGAAGCAGTTTTAAGTTTTAAGTCCACCCTGTCGCTGTAAAATACTGCTAATTATTACTAAAATAATTTTAGTAAATAAGTGAATCTATAAAACAGAAGAAGAACGAGATCATCATCGTTTTAATCAAATTCTAGTATATTTTTATAAAATTCTCCACCCTGTCTCACAGCTGCTGAAACAGAGCGGACGGAAGACGACGGGAAATAAAGAGTAAAGTATAAAATAAAGTGATAAAGCTGTAAAATCAGTAAATTAATATTATGAATATAATAAACAGTATATTAATGGATGTACTGAGTTCAGTATTGTTGTATATGGTATATAGAGCAGGTAACAGTAATGGGGGGTGATTGGCAGCAGGCAGTGGCAGGCGGCAGTGGCAGGTGCCAGGCTGCTGTATTATGGATGGGGTGAATGGTAATGCCGGTTGGCATCCTCCAGATACCCTCCATCACCGCGGCGCCCGCGGGGGGCGTGTCTATCTCTGAGAGGCTTTGATTTGTTGTGACATCGTCTCATCTCAGTTTTGTTTATCTCCAGGCGCTAATCTTTAGCTTCACATCAATATTTCATCTCTCTGGAGGAAACAGGAGACCAGCGGAACCGGCAGAACCGGCGGGACCGGCAGGTCCTGCGGGACCCGGAACCGGTACCCAATCAGCATCAACCTGCTTAACATCTGAA
Organism: Astyanax mexicanus; assembly: GCF_023375975.1. Taxonomy (NCBI): domain Eukaryota; kingdom Metazoa; phylum Chordata; class Actinopteri; order Characiformes; family Acestrorhamphidae; genus Astyanax; species Astyanax mexicanus. The sequence goes on from NW_026040053.1 coordinate 592,913, forward strand.
AACACCAGCTCTAACCCTCCTCACTGTACAGGACTGTAATAACACCAGTACCTTTATTCACCAGTTACTCATTAGAGATGGGATCGATCTGATACAGTATCGGTAACGGGGCCGATATCAAGGTAATTTAATGTATCGGATATCGGGGCGCCCGCTTCCGATCCACTTCTGATCCATATTCCAGTCCACAGTTTGAGCTGTACAATAAACGCTCTGTAAGATTAACCCATACCTGTCAAGTTTTTAATTTAAAAAATAAGGGAAATTTTCAGCCGCCCGGTTTGAGCCGTCCCACCAGCCCACCTGAGGTTCAGTATCTCTTACATTTTAATACAGGTTTACAAGAAAACTGAAATAACCACCTGTGAACCACAAACTACACACTACAATTATATAATCAGAATCTAAAAGGCCTAACTTTGTTAACACTGAAATGTTGTGGACATTCCTACATATGTAATTCTTATAATACAGCTTAAATAAAACACTTTTCTAGATATTTACATGAAGTCTTTACTTTTCGTCAGGAATGCACTCTCTTATGTTTTATTTTTTATTCAATGGATGTAAAATTGAACAAAGGGTGCACAAATTCTGCAAAATGTGCTTTTACTAAAATACATGGACCAGATATATTTCATCAGTGAATCTATTCCTCAATAAAGTATGCAAAACAGTACATCAACAATGGATTTAATGTAGCAATGTAATAATGTAAACAATTTTAAAAGAAATATCCATAAATATCAGTTATAAGGGGCCTACACAATTATTAATCTTTATTTAATATTCCTCTAGAAGGCAACAAAAACAGCTCGGGAGTACTTCTGGATAATAAAGTAAGTGGTGGTATGAGGTGTCTAATGCACTGCTGGATTTATATAATGATTGAGTTATGGTCCACAGTGGGCTAAGGGATTTTAACAGGTAATTTCAGTAAAGGATTGTTTATTAGCTGATCAGTTGGATCCGGTGAAAAACACACAGTTTAGAGGCAAAAACTGCTTTAACTACAAACATAAAGTACTGTACTAAATTCCAAATATCTTCTACATCCAGCTTTTAGCAAACTAGTTAGCTAGATTAATTTTCGTTTATTATAACTTACAGTAAATCCTGCAATCCTAAATTAGTAATCCTAAATTGATCTGTGTGTTTTGATTGGGAGACGAGTGTTTTTAACCTGCAGAAACAGCTCCAGTAAACAGTGTAATCATAGTTTACATGGTTAGCTCCGTTACCTTTCTTTTAGAAATATCGTTTTGTTATTTTTTTTACAATACGGGAAATTTACGGGAAAATACTAATACGGGAGGACGGCGGGAAAGAGGGGTAAAATATGGTAGTTTCCCAGCCAAAACGGGAGATTTGACAGGTATGGTTTAACCACTAAACTCATCACTGATCCGGATTCCAGTTCCACAGTTTACCCTGAACCTCCTGACTGATTAAACTTTATCTGATTATCTACAGAAAAATATCAATTATCTGGAGATTTCTCCCTTTGGAAACTCCGAACAGCAGAACGGCTTCATGTAATATTTATAAATTCAGCGTTTGAGGGGTGAACAGATTAACACCAGCAGTCTGTTAGCCTAGCTAGCATTAGCACCCAGTGCTGTATTCTTGTGTTGTAAAGGTATTAAACTACAGACTGGAGTAAACTATAATCATAATCCACATATCCTATAAAACCACAGGATCTACAAACACTAACCAGCACTAACACTCACATCTGTTATTAAACACAGAGATTAATTTAGTTCGGAAATACAGTTAGCATCACCAGTTAGCCGTTAGCATCTCCATTAATATCTGCAGTCTGTTAGCCTAGCTAGCATTAGCATTAGCACCAACAGCTGCATTCTGGTGTTGTAAAGGTATTAAACTACAGACTGGAGTAAACTATAATCATAATCCACATATCCTATAAAACCACAGGATCTACAAACACTAACCAGCACTAACTCACACATCTGTTATTAAACACAGAGATTAATTTAGTTCAGAAATACAGTTAGCATCGCCAGTTAGCCGTTAGCATCTCCATTAATATCTGCAGTCTGTTAGCCTAGCTAGCATCGGGCCGACAGCTGCATTCTGGTGTTGTGAAGGTAATAAATATCTAGTTTAAGTGAACTAAAGTCATAATCCACATCTATTATCAAACCACAGATCCTCCCCACTCTAACCAGCACTAATAAATCAATCTGTTATTAAAAAACACAAAACACTGATTAATTTAGTTCAGAAATACAGTTAGCATCGCCAGCTATCTGCTAGCCATTGCAGCTAATGCACTACGCTATGTGTCAAAATAAAAGTCTCCTGTGCAACCAGTGCAAAAAGATTAGTCTAGAGCCCTGTATTTAATATTTAACTTTTTTTTATATTTAATACAAATTTAAATATTTTATTTGAAAGAAAACCATTGTGTGTTTGTATATAAAGTGTGTCAAATAAAAGACTTTGGAATGCATTTACATTAAATGCACTTGTGTTTACTCTGTAAATAGCTGTGTGGTCTGTTTCAGCCTCTTTATATAACCTTAATCATAGTACTAATAAACTAAAAGAGCCCTTTTATTGATATTTGTATCGATATCGGCAGTTTTATATTAGTCTTATATCGGAATCGGAATCAGTACTGCTAAACTACGGTAACAAACACTAATCAAGAATAACATTATGACCACCTCTTTATTTCTATAACCACTACAAATCTAATCATTTTCCTATAGGGCAGAGTCCTGTCCCCACGCTACAAACCACACTGACCAGTCCACTGACACTACACCTACAAACCCACCATTCAGCTCACTGACAGACCACTGACCAGCTCACTGACCCATCCACTGACACAAAAATGAAAAGCCCACCATTTAGCCCACTGACCAGTCTACTGACACTGCACTTAAAAAACAACCATTAAACCCACTGACAAACCACTGAACAGCTCACTGACCAGTCCAATCACTGACAACAATAAAACCCACCATTTAGCCCACTGACACACTACAGTTTGTGTGTCAGTGGGCTAAATGGTAGGATTTTGCCCACTGACAGACCACTGAAGAGCCCACTACTTAGCTCACTCCCCAGTCCACTGACACTGGTCTCTCAGTGGACTAAATGGTGACTTTTTCAGTGCAAACACTACACTGAAAACCCACTAATTAGCCCACTGATCAGCTCACTGACGAGTCCACTGACACTACACTGAAAAACTCACCATTCAGACCACTGATCAGCTCACTGACAATAACTGACACTCTGCACTGACCAGCCCACTGGCCACTAAACACATATATAATACAGTGTAAACACAACACATCCATCAGCTACTCTTTCTACACACACTAACACACACACTAACACACACACTAACACACACACTAACACACACACTAACACACACACTAACACACACTCAAATGTAATTGGCTGGAAGGGTATAGCGGGCTGACCTCTGCGGGCGGCGTGGGCGTGAACGATATATCTGATTAAATGAGGATCACAGTGTGAAAGACGAAGCTCCGCCTAATGCAAATGAGGCCAGATCTGCAATACTGCTGATTGCTGTGATCTAATTAGAATAATATCAGGGGGAGCGTATTAACGAGCGCAGAGATAAATAACGAGAGATGAGTTAACAGCGAGCCGCTAAAGCGCCGCTTAAATATGCTAAGGCCAGCTCTTTCTGTTTATCCACGCCCCGCTGATCACCTGATTATTGATGAGTGCCGCTGTCCGAGGTGAACGGCCCGGCCCGGTTCTGGATGCAGGACCATTTTAATTTCAATTATTCATCCGAGTAATTAGAGTGAAGACAGCCGGAGACTGACTCCACCCCCCAACTACCCCCCCACTACCAGCCCAGCACTCCCCCCGTCTGTTACCCCCGGCCCGGCACGGCCCAACCTGACACTCCTACTACACTCATCACAATCAGAACCACAATCAGAACCAGAACCACAGATAATGTGTCCAAATGAGCCCCATCAGTTGCAAGAACAAGTATGTGAATCCTTTAGAATTTCATGATTTTTTGCATAAATGGGTCATAAAATTTGATCTGATCTTTATCCAAGTCAGGAGTACTGACAAAAATAATGTCCAATAAAATTATTTAAAAAAATCAATAACAACACAAAGAGTCCTACTTTAATGATCTATAGGTAAGCCATCACTGCTGAACTACTTGAATTTTTACACCAGGAGTAAAGCAGCATAAAGTTATCCAAAAGCAGTGTGTAAGACTGGTGGAGGAGAACATGAGGATTATTACACCAAATATTGATTATTTCTGAACTCTTAAAACTTTATGAATATGAACTTGTTTTCTTTGCATTATTTGAGGTCTGAAAGTTCTGCATCTTTTTTGTTATTTCAGACATTTCTCATTTTCTGCAAACACAAATAATAAATGCTCTAAATGAGAATATGTTGTCTGTACTCAAACATAAACCTATAAATAGTAAAATCAGAGAAACTGATTCAGAAACTGAAGTGCTCTCTTCTTATGTTTATATAATATTGTATAAGGAGTATAATAGTGAAGTGTGTGGTAGTGTGTGGTAATGGTGATGCGTGTGGTGATGATGGTTATGGTGTATAATACAGAGTGATGGGTGTGGAGCTGTTTTACATATAGATGCTGTGGCTCGGCGGTGCTGATCACACTCAGCCGGATTACCTGCATAATTTATACACACTCTTCACCTGTTCACCCATCCACCAGCGCCATGTATCACTGCACTTATACACCAGCACTAAAACACCACACACACACACCACTTATTATTATACTAGCTAGCATCATACACACACACACACACACACACACACACACACACGTTAACACTATTATAATAATAATAATAATAATAATAATAATAATAATAATAATAATAATAATAATAATAATAATAATAATAATAATAATAATAATAATAATAATTATTATTATTATTATTATTATTATTATTATTATTATTATTACTACTACTACTATACCAGGATCATATATAATATACACATCTACATTTCTAATAATTTACCTGCAGTTAATAATACAAATAAACCATAAACTGAGAAAACTTTAATAAAAATATATTATACTTTTATTTTACAGTAATTATTTTCACAAAGCAGTTTTTTCAGAAACATTAAAAACTTAAAGCTGATATTGAAGGTTCTGTATACACCTCTGTCTCTCCATCAGTCTGTCTGTCTGTCTTTTCCTCAAACTGTTTGCCTCTCTGTCAGCGTGTTCATCTTAGTGTCTGTCTCCAAGTTAGTCTGTCTGTTTCCCCCTTAGTCTGTCCGTCCATCAGTCTGTATGTCTCCCAGTCTGTCCGTCTTATTGTCTGTCTCCCAGTCAGTCTGTGCATCTAGTCTGTCTGTTTCAGTCTGTCTGTCTGTCTCCCTCAATCTGTTCATCTCCCGTCTGTCTGTCTAAGTGTCAGTCTCACCACCAGTCTGTCCATCTCCCCGGCAGTCTGTCTGTCTGTCCGTCTCCCCATCCGCCTCTCGATCAAACTGTCTGTGTATCTGCCTGTCTGTTTCTCTGTCTGTCTACTTGTTTGTCTATGTGCAATTCTGCCTGTCTGGGTCCCAGACTGTCTACTCATCTCCCTGTCAGTCTCCCTGTGAGTCTGTCTGTCTATCTCTGTGTCTGTCCCCCTCATCGGTGTGTTCATCTTATCGTCTCCAAGTTAGTCTTTCCGTCTCTCCCTCAGTCTGTCTGTCTGTTTGTCTCCCCATCAATCTCCCTGTATGTCAGTCTGTCTGTCTGTCACCCCATCCATCTCTCAGTCAGACTGTCTGTGTATCTGCCTGTTTGTATCCCAGTCAGTCTTCCTGTCTGTCTGTCTGTCTGTCTGTCCGGCTTATTGTCTGTCTCCCAATCAGTCTGTGCATCTACATTTCAGTCTGTCTGTCTGTCTGTCTGTCTGCTCTCCCTCAATCTGTTCTTCTCCTTATTGTCTGTCTGTCTCAGTGTCAGTCTCACCACCAGTCTGTCTATCTCCCCATCAGTCTGTCTCCCCATCCATCTCTCAGTCAGACTGTCTGTGTATTTGCCTGTCTGTTTATCTGTCTGTCTGCTTGTTTGTCTCTCTGGCTATTTCGGTCAGTCTATCTTTGTATCTGTCTGTCTGTCTGTCTGTCTGTCTACCTGCCTCTGTCTGGATCTGTCTCTGGTCAGTCTGTCTGTGTATTGGTCTGTTTCTTTGTCTGCTTGTTTGTCAGTTTATCTGTCTCAGTATGTCTCTCTGTCTGTCTGCAGTGTGTGTGTGATTGACTGTTGAGTCAGGTCGCTGTGGTCCTGAAGCGATGTGTGTGTTTGTGTGTGTATAGTGTGTGTGTGTAGTGTGTGTGTTTGTGTGTGTATAGTGTGTGTGTGTGTATGTGTGTATGTGTGTATGTGTGTATGTGCGTGTGTGTGTGTGTGTTACACAGTAAACAGAGACACACTGGTTTCCGTGCCAAACACTCTCCCTGTCCCACTCTTCAAACACACAAACACACACACACATTATACACACACACACACACACACACACACACACACACACACACTCTATCAGTAAACAACAGATTTAGGCCTAAAACAATGTCAGTCCCCGGTGACGCCAATTATTTATGAAAATCAAACAGAGCGGGATGTTTGTTATGTGGGGCGGCTTTGATGAATCAGAGACAAGAGATCCACTCTAAACACATTCACCAATATACACACCACACACACTCACCACACACACACACTATACTCACTACACACACACCACACACTCACCACACACACACTACACACACTATACTCACTACACACACTACACACACACTATACACACTACACACACTACACACTCACCACACACACACTACACACACTACACTCACTACACACACACTATACCCACTACACACACACTATACACACTCACTTTACACACTCACCACACACACACTATACACACTCACCACACACACACTACACATACTACACACACTACACACACACACACTATACTCACTACACTCACTACACTCACTACACACACACTATACTCACTACACTCACTACACACACACTATACACACTCACTACACACACTTACTACACACACTACACACACTATACTCACTACACACACACTATACACACTCACTATACACAATATACACACTACACACACTCACTACACACACTCTCACTACACACACTCACTATAAACACTACACACGCTCACTGTACACACTCACTACACACACTAACTACACACTCACTACACACACACTCACTACACACACTAACTAAACACACTCAGTATACACACTCTACTCACTAAATAAACACACTTACTATACACAATATACACACTACACACACTCACTATAAACACTACACACGCTCACTGTACACACTCACTACACACTCACTACACACACTACACACACTACACACGCACACTATACACACTATACTCACTATACTCACTAAACACGCTAAATAAACACACTACATAAACAACACAGCTACAGATCACCACAGTCCTCAGATTATTGTATTGATTAAAATAGGAGATTAATCTCTTTTAAAGTACTGAGTTTATCTCGGTGTGTTTTATTGTTATTGTTTGTTATATTAATAAGCCCTGTTGTGTTTATTTAGTTAAGAGTGGCGCTGTGATGCAGGACATAGCAAAGGTGTTTGTGAAAAACACCTTTGAAAAAAAAGTGAGGTGTTTGTGGAGTGTGAGGTGTGTGTGGAGTGGGTGGAGTGTGAGGTGTGCGAGGGGTGCAAGAAGTGTTTGGAAAGTGAGGAGTGTGGGGAGTATGTGTGTAAATGGTGAGAGGGGTGTGAGGGGGTGTAAACAGTGCGGGGAATGTGAGGGAATGAGGAAATTGTGAGGAGAGTGAGGGAGTGTAAACAGTGTGAAGGGTGTGAGGGGTGTAGGGTGTGCGGGAGTGTACAGTGTGGGGTGTGAGGGAGTGTAAAGAGTGTAGGGTGTGAGGGAGAATGAAGAGTGTGAGGGAATGTGGGGTGTGAGGGAATGAGGGGAGTGTGAGGAGTGTGGAGTGTGGGGGTATTAGGGGAGTGTGAGGAGTGTGGGGTGTGAGGGGAGTGTGGGGTGTGAGGGGAGTGTAAAGAGTGTAGGGTGTGAGGGAGAATGAAGAGTGTGAGGGAATGTGGGGTGTGAGGGAATGAGGGGAGTGTGAGGAGTGTGGAGTGTGGGGGTATTAGGGGAGTGTGAGGAGTGTGGGGTGTGAGGGGAGTGTGGGGTGTGAGGGGAGTGTGGGGTGTGAGGGGAGTGTGAGGAGTGTAGGGTGTGCGGGAGTGTGAAGAGTGTGAGGAGTGTGGGGTGTGAGGAGTGGAGTATGGGGTGAGAGGGAATGAGGGGAGTGTGAGGAGTGTGGGGGTATTAGGGGAGTGTGAGGAGTGTGGTGTGAGAGGGGAGTGTGGGGTGTGAGGGGAATGTGGGGTGTGAGGGGAATGTGGGGTGTGAGGGGAGTGTGGGGGAGTGTGGGGAGTGTGGGGGTATGAGGGGAGTGTGGGGGAGTGTGGGGGTATGAGGGGAGTGTGGGGGTATGAGGGGAGTGTGAGGAAGTGTAAAGGAATGAGGGGAGTGTGAGGAGTGTGGGGCAGTGTGGGGGTATGAGGGGAGTGTGAGGGTATGAGGGGAGTGTGAGGAAGTGTAAAGGAATGAGGGGAGTGTGAGGAGTGTGGGGGTATGAGGGGAGTGTGGGGGTATGAGGGGAGTGTGAGGAAGTGTAAAGGAATGAGGGGAGTGTGAGGAGTGTGGGGCAGTGTGGGGGTATGAGGGGAGTGTGAGGAAGTGTAAAGGAATGAGGGGAGTGTGGAGTGTGGGGGAGTGTGGGGGTATGAGGGGAGTGTGAGTAATTAATTGAGTTAAATGGTGATTTAATGTTGCGTTTTATGGTAGTTGAGCTTTAATTGCAGAAGCGTAATTTCATTTTTGACCTTTGTTTTCTTTGCAACATTTTCTCCTTATAATAAATAAATAAAGAGAAAACGATCTAAAAACAAAAGCTACTTTAATACTGATACATTTATTATTACAGCAAAAATACATGTGGTGTAGAAGGGGAGGAAGGTGAGGGATGTGTAGAAGGTGAGGAAGGTGAGGGATGTGTAGAAGGTGAGGGAAGGTGTGGAAGGTGAGGAAGGTAAAGGGAGGTGAGGAAGGTGTGGGAGGTGAGGAAGGTAAAGGGAAGTGAGGAAAGTGAGGAAGGTGTGTGAGGTAATCAATGTTTTAGATCGTGAGGAACGTGGGGAAGAGGGTATTGATGTTGCTGCTGAGGGACAAATTGGAAGGTGAGGGAAGGTGTGGACGGTAAGGAAAGGTAAGGGGTTTTAAGGAAGGTGTGGAAGGTGTAGAGGTGAGGGTGTGGGTTGTGAGGGAAGGTGTAGAAGGTGAGGGTGTGGAACAGTGAGAGAAGGTGTGGAAGGTGTGGGTGTGAGTTGTGAGGGAAGGTGTGGAAGGTGTAGAGGTGAGGGTGTGGGTTGTGAGGGAAGGTGTAGAAGGTGAGGGTGTGGAACAGTGAGAGAAGGTGTGGAAGGTGTGGGTGTGAGTTGTGAGGGAAGGTGTGGAAGGTGTAGAGGTGAGGGTGTGGGTTGTGAGGGAAGGTGTGGAAGGTGAGGTAAGGAGTGTAGGAGGTGTAATCTGAAGCTGGTGAGTTATTGATATATGGTTTATATTAATTGCGATTAATTACAGGATTAAGAGCAGCGCACCGTTAGAGTGAAGTGAGATACACCCGTCTATCTTGTTATATAAACTCATCTCCTCCTGATCCTAAAGGACATATAGAGATATTTATGCTAATGAGAGTGTGGTGTGCGGTGTGTTTGTGTGGTTTGTGGTGATTATTGATGATCTGAGATGAAGATCTATATCAGCAGATCCTCCCGTCTCCTGTATGCTAATCAGCTCTGCTCCAGATTATTATAAATGCTGTTTATGGTGCTGCAAGACAACTGTGAAGGACACCGAGACGCTTCCCCTCAAGTCCCGCTGCATTATGGGATTGTAAACGACCCCTGATAATGAAAGAAGATCCCCCGTCTCCACACACACACACACACACACACACCACTCAGAGTCAGTAAAACAGACAGCACTTCAAATCCCAGCTCATCTTAAACCACACACACACCAAACACACACACACACCCCAAACAAACACACACACACCAAACAAACACACACACACCAAACAAACACACACACCAAACAAACACACACACACCAAACAAACACACACACCAAACAAACACCTATAATCAACACACACATATACCTAACACAGCAAATACTCAATTACTTATTACTCATAATTACATGAATAATTACTCATAATTACACATAACTACATTGTTTTATGCCACTGTATAAGAGTCCACTTAAAAATGATGAGTTTCTTTGATTTTACCAAATTAAAAACCTCTGGAATATAATCAAGAGGAAGATGGATGATCACAAACCATCAAACCACCAAACTGAACTGCTTGAATTTCTGCACCAGGAGTAAAGCAGCATAAAGCTATCCAAAAGCAGTGTGTAAGACTGGTGGAGGAGAACATGATGCCAATGATGCCAACAATAACCACCAGGATTATTCCACCAAATATTGATTATTTCTGAACTCTTAAAACTTTATGAATATGAACTTGTTTTCTTTGCATTATTTGAGGTCTGAAAGCTCTGCATCTTTTTTGTTATTTCAGTCATTTCTCATTTTCTGTAAATAAATGCTCTAAATGAGAATATTTTTATTTGGAATTTGGGAGAAATGTTGTCTGTAGTTTATAGAATAAAACAACAATGTTCATTTCACTCAAACATAAACCTATAAATAGCTAAATCAGAGAAACTGATTCAGAAACTGAAGTGCTCTCTTATATGAGTAAGTGTAATAAGTGGTGGTAATAAGTTAGTGTGAGGTTATAACAGTATTGATATGAGTAAGTGTAGTAAGAGGTGGTAATAAGTTAGTGTGAGGTGTAGAAGTGGGACAGCAGGGCTGAGATCAGTGGGAGCGTATGCTGGGACGGCTGGTGGGCTCATGGATTTTCTTAAGTATGCAGACATATGGTGGAGCTGGCCGTGGGGGCGGGGCCTGAGGGTGGTCATTACGGGCACTGAGAGCGGTTTCTGTGGCTTCACTACAAAGACCATCCATTAAATTAACAATGTTAGAAACATCGCCAAATATCAAGCCTGGCACTGAGAGAGGGGGCGGGGCTTTAGCCTGGCACTGAGAGAGGGGGCGGGGCTTTAGCCTGGCACTGAGAGAGGGGGCGGGGCTTCAGTATCTGCTGTCCTCAGTTACGCTGTAATATATTCATCCAGCAGAGAAAATAAATACAGATATAAACTCTAAACATAGTCTGGACACAATTTCTTATTTAATGTTTTTATATTTTATATATATCATATATTAGAACATATATAATCAAATATTCACTATTCACTGTATACCTGTAACTCTACCTCTTCACTACTTTACTTTAACTGATGCTCTCAAACTTTACATTAAGAGACAATAAAAGGCAAGAAATTGCATTATTCTGAATAAAAAATATTGTATTTAATAAACTGTACTAGGGCTACACGATATCTTATTTAAGCATAGTGAGTGTCACTTAAGGCAGTTAAATCAAACACGTCGTCATGTTGTAATGTTTTATGTTTTGATTCATGACACAAGAAGTAGAGACACAGCGCAGTCTCTTGCTGTGTCTCAATTCAGGGGCTGTATCCTCTGAAGTCTGATTACGTCACCGCGGAGCGACTAGACTGTCCCATTTCAAAAACTCCTTTGAATGCGGCCGACGAATGCAGCCTACTTTTCCTCGGAAGCAAAGGATCCACCGGGTGTATCCTTCACAGCCTACAGTATCCCAAGATTCATTGCGTGCCGGCTTATTTCAGCGCGAAAAGGGCGGAGTCAGCAGAGGAGTCGGCTGTATTATGTAGTATATGTAGTTTATAGATATATAAATACTTGTAGATATTATAGATATTATTTATATATTATATCATTTATATTATTTAGTTTATATATGTAGTATCATGTTTATGTTGTTATTTGTTAATAGTTTATAGGTATATATATATATACTTATATATTTATTAACATAAACTAAATCATATATATATATAAAATACATAATACTATATAATATACATATATAATAAATAATAACATAATACTTCAAATTTATTCTCTTTTTCCAACATCATTTTAAACGCCCTTTTATTTGTTTCTGTTCAGTTCCACCCGTTCACATTTAAAATATTTAAGTATTTGCACAGTTAATTAACCTGGATTTAATTAATTTGGTATTTTGTGTCTGAAGCAAAACGAGAATCAAAATCTCTGGCTCGTTTCTCAGCTCTGACTTTAGTTGTGGCGGGTAGAATCTCAAACAGGAAACAGGAAATACTTCGTAGGGTAGACTGTCCCATTTCAGTAAAGCCGCTGCAGCCTACCCATCCTTTAAAGGACACCTTCGTAGGCCGCGTCCTTCGAAGGATGCAGCCCCTGAATTGAGACACAGCCTCTGTGTCTGTGTGAGTGACAGGATGCTGCTGCCTGAGAATAGTGAGGGGGAGGACAGTGGAGTAAACAGGAGGTAACCGCATGGCCTCCATCCACATGGTTGGGCACGTGCTTGTAAACGTGAGTGCGTGTGTAAAGCTGTGCTCCTCAGTCCAGCACAGTTTAGCAGCGCAGATATTTCCAGTTACAGCTGAATTCACACTTTTAATCCCAGAAAAACAAACGCTCTTATTTACCTTAAAAAAGCATCTAAATTAAAGGGCTGATTACTGATGTTTTACTGTTTTCCTCTGGTTTTGAGAGCTCGGCGCTGACTCAGCTCTTGATTGGTCCGGATGCAAGACAGCGTGCAGGCGGGGCTGGTGACATCATGCGCCCTACAGTGTTTAATATCGCAATGTAAAATTTTTACATTTTACAATTTGTGCAGTTCTATACTGGAGCATTTATTCAGCAGCTTTTAAGAATCTGACACTCCTTTTTTTGCAATATGTCTGCACGCTAAAACATGATACAGTAAATATTGTTTATTGTGTAAATTGAGTCACGATGCAGTATTTTGTTTTACCATATCGCCCTGCCCTAGCATGGTATATTCATAGAGTTTAATTATTTAATTATTTATTTAATTAGAGTTTGTGAACTGGGGAAAATCTTCTTTTAGTTGCAGATGCACCAGTGATCTTAAATGAACTAACGCTAAAACTCATTTAAACCTGTTTTAATTTACTCACTAGAATTTATTTTCTTGTTTGTAATTCTGTTCATAAATCACAATCTACTTACTTATTTTTTTTTAAATACTTTTTTTCTTGTAATATCCCTGTTAAGTTCCCTTTTTGTCATAATGTATATCTTAATATATTGCTTTACTCCTTTAATTTTTTCTTTCATTTTTTTATTTATCCTTTTTATTTATCCTTTATTTAATTTTCCTGTTATATTAATTTTATATTCTACTGCACTATAAATAAGGGTAACCCTTGGTGTATTCAGAGTTTTTATATAAAGGTTGGTTGATTGATTTATTGATTGATATAGACAATTTAATCAGTTTATCAGCAAAAATAAGAATTAAAGAATCAAAATCATCCAATAAAAACAAATATTTCACTCTGAGCTCATCTCTGATTTACTACTCTGAGCCCCAGTTTACTACTCTGAGTCACTGAAATATAAACAGGATTGTGGATTAAAACCCGTACAGTACCGGTTCTGCCTCGGTTGTGTCTCGGTTGTGTCTCGGTTGTGTCTCGGTTGTGTCTGGGCGGCATGTTTTTCTCCGTGTTTTATTGCTGGGTTTTAATGCGGGAGGAACGGGCTCAGATGATATAGCGTTATTTTAGTCTGAAGTCGAGACATATTTTATCATAATCAGGACGCGGCGCCGGCGGCGGGGCCTTCACACATCATTGGCTTTTCTTGCTTAGTTTGATGGTGAAGGTCAGAGTTCTTAGCCTTTATGGTTGTTTAACTTTAAAGAATTATGGGATGTAGAGAACACTCCCCATTTATTACCCCATCACCAGAACCCTGACAGAACCTCTCCATCGCCCGAGAGAAGAAAACACTACAAACCAGCAAATACATTTCTGTCTAAAGGAAATTACATGTATAAAAAAAAATTACTTTAAATACATTTTATTATTAAGCATAGTGTTTTGTACATTGACCTAATTGTAAAAGTAAGATATAAAATTAAAATATTAATTAAGACTACTTACAACACTGAAAAAACAGCATTAGTTACCCGTCCCCACTCTCTAACTTGGTCCTATACTGTGGCCTATATTAGGGTCTGTGAATATTCTATACTCTATATACTACTATTTTGTTATTTGTTTCTCTGTGAAAAGTATTCAGTGCCTCGATCTTTCTGAAAATGTTTAAATCATAAAGACATTGATATTTATTTAAACATTATTGTGAGTTAAAAACAAATAACTGAAGATGATGCGTCACACAGCTGAGAGAATTCTGCATGGAGGAGTAGGAAACGCCCAGTAGATTTCTTAAATGTATTTAATAGTTTTTTTAACAGGGACAGTGTACATTAATTAACATTACTGTAAATGCACCAGAATTAGCCTAAAGGCTATTTTTCATCCGTTGTCCCTGGACAGATCTTGAAATTGTCTACCTAAACACAAGATATAGTTATAGTTGAGGTTAATCAAGGTTATTTTTGCCAAAGAGGGAAATCACAGCTATTACATCATAGATGATCCAAACTCTTCCCCTCACAAGATTTTTTTATTTTATTTTACAGCTTATCTTTAAACTAATAAAAAAAATATTAGTTTTAAGGAATACAACTATATGGACCTATCGACCCACCAGAACACCACAGCATCCCCCGACAACCCACCAGACCACCACAGCATCCCCCATCCGCAACCCACCAGAACACCACAGCATCCCCCATCCACAACCCACCAGAACACCACAGCATCCCCTATCCACAATTCACCAGAACACCACAGCATCCCCCATCCACAACCCACCAGAACACCACAGCATCCCCCATCCACAACCCACCAGAACACCACAGCATCCCCCATCCACAACCCACCAGAACACCACAGCATCCCCCATCCACAACCCACCAGAACACCACAGCATCCCCCATCCACAACCCACCAGAACACCACAGCATCCCCTATCCACAATTCACCAGAACACCACAGCATCCCCCATCCACAACCCACCAGAACACCACAGCATCCCCCTAATCCCCCCACAACCCAAACAACCCACCAGAACAAAACAGCAGTTACAGCTTTACATCGTCACGCCGGACCCACTAGAACTCCCAGAGAGATACTGGGAGTGTGAGGGTGGTGCGGGTGGGGTGAGGGAGGCGGTGGAGGCTGCGAGGTCTGAAGAGGGGGCGGGGCTGAAGAGGGGGCGGGGCC
This sequence comes from Astyanax mexicanus, assembly GCF_023375975.1. NCBI lineage: Eukaryota > Metazoa > Chordata > Actinopteri > Characiformes > Acestrorhamphidae > Astyanax > Astyanax mexicanus. The sequence goes on from NW_026040053.1 coordinate 608,422, forward strand.
ATTATCTCATTGTGTATTGGAGTGGTGATTCAGAGCCCGGTGGTCTAATGCTCTTCTGAAGAACTTTTAATTTTCCCCAGTTTGCATCTGAAAGGAGCTCTGGGAGGATCTCGCTTCTCTTTGAAGAGCTGGATGGGGTTGAGTTGGTTGGCGGGGGGGTTTAGGAGATGTTGGTGGAGTCAGTGTTTAACAGTCTGAGAGAGAGGGAGGATAATTAACATGATCTCTGATACTGTTGCTTGTTGCTTTACTACTATCAGATTATGAAGGAACACATGGTGAATCATGTAGTAACTTGATAGTAAAAGTGTTAAATAAACCAAAATACTCTGAAGTATTTAGATACTCTTATCCGGGGAGCTGTTAACTTGTGGTTTCTGGGCTGGAAACTTATCCTGTACAACTCTCGCTCTTCTATCCTTTCCTGATGAGTGCCAGTTTTATCACTATCATTCATCATGTTTTTGAAGGTCTTTGCGGTGACTGCACTTGAGGATAGTTTCAAAAGGTCTCGAAATTCTTCTACTTGGACAGACAGACTGATTTTTTCTTTATTAAGTTTAGTAGTTGTTGTTTTTCATAACATTGCTCTACAGTGCAACCTAATTTTTCAATAGTGTGAATAGGCCGGTGACAATAACTACATTATTGACTTATCATTAAATAAATAGACATGACCTCAATTAGTTCAATAATCTTGATATCATCCATTGTGTTATATATATATATATATATATATATATATATATATATATTTCATCATCACTCACAATTCAATCGAGGCATGTTTTCAACATAATTAAGAAAATAGCAATTCATTTAGCTTGGATATACAGTTAGCATGGCCAGTTAGCTGCTAGCCGCTAGCCATCTCCATTAACACCAGAAGTCTGTTAGCCTAGCTAGCATTAGCATTAGCACCAACAGCTGTATTCTGGTGTTGTAAAGGTATTAAACTACAGACTGGAGTAAACTATAATCATAATCCACATATCCTATAAAACCACAGCATCTACAAACATTAACCAGCACTAACACACACATCTGTTATTAAACACAGAGATTAATTTAGTTCAGAAATACAGTTAGCATCTCCAGTTAGCCGTTAGCATCTCCATTAATATCTGCAGTCTGTTAGCCTAGCTAGCATCGGGCCGTCAGCTGGACTGCGGTATTGTGAATGTAATAAGTAACTAACTAAAGTGAATTACAGCCATAATCCACATCTAATATCAAAACACAGATCCTCCCCACTCTAACCAGCATTAAGAAATCTGTCTGTAAAACATCAGATTATATGAGACTGCTGTCTCTCATTCGTCCTTTTTTGTCCCGTCGCTGTTTGAACTTCAGGGTCGAGATTGTCGAGGTCATGTGATCACAAAAAAGAAAAGAAACAACTGTTCACATTACACAAAACCACACTGCTGAAATCCTGTTTACTTAATCTTATTTATGCTTAACTTTTATTTATAATTTTAGTTCTTCTCTTAGCTGTTTTTGTTATTTTTTTACATATTTTATTTTATATTTTTAATTAGTTCTGTATTCTTGCTTTTTATCTTATTTTATTAGTTTTTATTATTTTTAATGCATTTCTATTGTACTATGTAAAAATTTGTTTTAGCTTAATTTTAACCATTTTTGTTCTATTAATATCTCTTTTAAGCTTAATTTCTTATCAATTAAATTTTGTTTTATTATTATATTCCTTCTTGTTATTTTTGTTCTTATTTAATTTGATCTATTATTATTTTTTATTCACTGTTATTTTAAAATGAATAAATGTAGTTATTATTTTCTTTGTCACTGTCGACAGTACACAATCCCTCACTCACTCTCAGCTCAACTCCGCATTCAGACCTGTGACGCAGCTAACCATAACAGAGTGGACAGATGCATGACCGAAAATAAAATTACAAATAAAAAGTGATTAAGCTGGAAAATACGATATACAGCTCTGTAAAAAAAATAAGAGATCACTTAAAAATGATGATTTTCTTTGATTTTACCAAATTAAAAACCTCTGGAATATAATCAAGAGGAAGATGGATGATCACAAACCATCAAACCACCAAACTGAACTGCTTGAATTTCTGCACCAGGAGTAAAGCAGCATAAAGTTATCCAAAAGCAGTGTGTAAGACTGGTGGAGGAGAACATGATGCCAAGATGCATGAAAACAAAACTGTGATTAAAAACCAACCAGGATTATTCCACCAAATATTGATTATTTCTGAACTCTTAAAACTTTATGAATATGAACTTGTTTTCTTTGCATTATTTGGGGTCTGAAAGTTCTGCATCTTTTTTGTTATTTCAGTCATTTCTCATTTTCTGTAAATAAATGCTCTAAATGAGAATATTTTTATTTGGAATTTGGGAGAAATGTTGTCTGTAGTTTATAGAATAAAACAACAATGTTCATTTTACTCAAATATAAACCTATAAATAGTAAAATCAGAGAAACTGATTCAGAAACTGAAGTGCTCTTTTTATTTTATACAGAGCTGTGTATGTAACAATCACGTTTGCATGTCAAATTTAAATATATATATTGTTACACCTTATATTGATATTGATTCTTCTGTGGAATAAACATTCGAGACCCCTCCCCCTCCCACTGTGGGCCACACCCCCACACCCTGCCCCGCCCCCCGGCCTGAGGAGTTTCCTCCTTTTGATGTATGGTAATTAACTGGGGCTGTTTTTACAGTGGAGCTGTTAGATAAATTGGCTGCTGTTTAGGAACAGTAGCTTTATGGAGAGTTAAGTAATTAACCCCATCACTCCCCTATATCACCCCCACCCTATATCACCCCCACCCCATATCACCCCCACCCCATATCACCCCCCTATTACTACCCATCACCCCCCCGCAGCTCTGCAGGCCGTGCACCTGTACCTGAGCGAGAGGAACCGTATTATTACAGAAGAATGCAGCGTTGTGTAAGAATGCGTAACACAGGCGAGTAGAAACAGTTACTGCTCCTGTAAAATTCACATTTTTACATCATTTTTACTGTAACTCTTTCCATCACACTGAGAAATATGAGAAATATGAGAAATATGAGTACGGACAGCAGGAATCATCCCGCCGTTTCTAAGCACTGGTATCACTTTACAATAAAGGAATATTAATTAATATTAATTTACAGTGCTTACTAGGGGTGGACGATATGACTAAAATAATATCACGATATTTCAGGGTATTTTTGTGATAACGATATACTTGGCGATATAGGAAAACTAAAATAATTAATTAATTTCAGGAATATAGTATAATAGTATAACAGTATAATCATAATGTGGCAAAATAAATAATATAGCATAAAATAATATAATGCAGCAAAAAATACTGCAGAATATTTAGTGCATGCATATAAACTGCAAACTAAAACAATTATACAATAAATACACCTAAAGCTTCACAGTAAATAATAGACTACTTTTAAGACAGAACAGCCCTATTATCACGATATGGATTTTTAATATCATGATATTTCTGTGTCACGATATATTGTATACGATATAATATTGCCCACCCCTACTGCTTACTAAAGAATATCTAAACCATCTATTAACAGACACAACTTAAGACAATATTAACCATTACAACTTTTTAACTAATGACTTTATGTATCATTATTTACTCTCATCATTCTTAAGCATTTAATTCAATTCAACTCAATTCAATTTTATTTATATAGCGCTTTTTATAACAGAAGTCGTCACAGAGCAGCTTTACAGAGAAAAACACCAGCTCTACGCCTCTTATCAGCAGCACCACAGAGATGCCCCACTTTAGTCAACATTAACATTTATTAATGTGTAATAATGTCTGAATACGGGTAGATTAATAATTAGCCATTATAATTAGACATTATTTAACCATTTAACACTGTTTCTTACTGTAGTAAGTACTGTACAATATTTCTATTGGTCCATTATCATACAATTTAAAATGTATTTTTTTTTATTGTGTTTAATATTTTGATACAGTTTACAGTATAAACTCTTTTGATTGGAGTTTCATTTTTGTTGTTTCAAAAATGTCAATTAACTACTTAAGACATTTTAACCATTACAACATTTTACCTAATGACTCTATGAATCATTACTTACTTTATTTATTTATAATAACTCAGAAGCACTAACGTTTAGTAAAGTGTGATATGAATGTCTGAACTAGGGTAGATTAATAATTAGTTGACACGTTACTTTACCATATAATATTGTTTATTACTGTCGTAAGTATTATTAATATCGTTATTTGATGAGCGCTTATTGTAAATTGTGTTACCTGAGGATTTCTATTGGTTCATTTATCATACAATTAAAATGTAATTATATGTTTAATATTTTAATACAGTTTACAGTATATACTGTTCTGCTTGGAGCTTTATTTTTGTTTTACTTTTTTAATTGGCAGATGTTCTCTATAATTTAGCAGAATTTCATGATGAACGGACCAATCAGAGCGATCAACAGTGTCTGGAGTCAATTTTTTTACATGAACACTCACTGAAATATAAAGATCTGGTATTTAATATTGTTTTATTTACATTGAGGTTCATATAACCTGGGACAATGCTGACCCGGGACAACTTTAACCCGAGACTACTAACCTGGGACAACTCTAACCCGGGTCAACTTTAACCAGGGACAACTTTAACCCGGGACAACTTTAACCCGGGACAACTTTAACCTGAGACTACTAACCCGGGACAACTCCAACCCGGGACAACTCCAACCCGGGACAACTCCAACCCGGGACAACTCCAACCCGGGACAACTCCAACCCGGGACAACTCCAACCCGGGACAACGCTAAAGCTAAAAAATAATAACCTGGGACAATTCTAACCCAGGACAATTTATTTACAGAAAGTGAGAAATTACTGAAATTAAATAGTTCAGAAATCAATATTTGGTGGAATAACCCTGTTTTTTAATCACAGTTTTTAATTTCATGCATCTTGGCATCATGTTCTCCTCCACCAGTCTTACACACTGCTTTTGGATAACTTTATGCTGCTTTACTCCTGGTGTAAAAATTCAAGCAGTTCAGTTTGGTGGTTTGATGGTTTGTGATCATCCATCTTCCTCTTGATTATGTTCCAGAGATTTTTAATTTGGTAAAATCAAAGAAAATCATCATTTTTAAGACAATTTTTTTTTTTTTTTACAGAGCTGTATTTATATAAATTTACTCAGAGCTCTTTCGTCGTGACTTGAAACTCATTCAGCTGTAATTCACAGTGAGTTCACCAAAACTCCAACAATAGAACAAAGTGAACTTGGACAAAAAGCCCTGAAGAGTTAATCCCAATAACAAAAGGTCAATTACAGCCTTCTCACGACACCACTGATCACAGATCAAAGAAAAGTGCATCTATTGTGACGAGCAGCAGAAGATTCCCTCTTCCTTCCTTCCTGTCTCTCTGATCCTGAGAGCAGATTTTATATTAACTGTAGGTCGAGGAACGTCTTCTTTCCACTATTCATCAGACTTCTTAACCATTATTAATAATATTATTTCTACTGTTCCATTATTAAAACACACTTGAAATAGTGAGTAATATTTATTTATACAGCACTTTTCTAAGATAGAGCCACAAAGTGCTTCACAATAAAATAATTAAAACATAATACATAATACATGTTAAATAAATAAAACGGCATATTCAAACCACAAAAATTAGGCACATTTCCCATAAAAAATGGGTTTCTAAACGTTTTTTAAAGGATGCTGTAGATTCAGCGAGTCTGATATTTGATAACTGTTGGTCATAAGAGGAAGTAGCAGTTCACTAATGTATTCTAGTGCATCGCCATGTAGAGCCTTATAAGTAAAAATGGAAACTTTCTTTTGCGTTTTTATTGTATTAAGTAAAAATTAGTTTTAGCTTAATTTTAACTCATTTTTGTTGTATTAATCTTATCTTCTCTTTTGTTCTAAATTTCTTACCGATAATAAACCAAGCTTTATTATAACAAATGTTTTTTATTTTATTCTAATTCTATTTTATATTGTACCCATTTTTTCTTTGTCGTGTCAATCTCTGTTTTTGTAAAATAAATGCTCGGCTACATTAAAAATGAGTGTTGCCCTTAATGTACATCAGAGTCAAAATAAAGGTTGATTGATTGATTGATTGATTACCCTCTAAAATGAGGGCTGTATTATAAAGCGTTACCGTAAAAACTAATACTAACTTAAAATCAATCCTAAATTTCACTGGCAGCCAGTGTAGAGAGGCTAGCGCTGGGCTAATGTGCTTTTTTGTCTAGTTTCTAGTTTACAGTCAGGAGCTGCATTTTGAATCACTTGGAGTCTTATTTATTTTTAATATTGATTTAGTACTGCTGAATAAACTGAGAATAAAAGCTGAAAGTGTATTAATGTACATTAATGTGTTTTAACCCTCCTGTTATGTTCATTCGTCGGGAACAGTAATGGTGTTCCAGGGTCATGTTTAACTATCCAAAAGATAATCTAAAACTCAAAACAAATCCTTAAAAGCAGTGTACATATTTATTTTATTAACTCCACTACTAATTATTCTATTAATATTTAGTGCAATGCTGTTCAATTGATAATTTACTCGTTTTTCATGAAAAAATACATGTTAAAACTTTTTTTTATGTTTCATTACTTTTAAAAGACAAACATATAAAACAGTAGTTTTATGTAACATTAAAACATCACATTGCAATTTTATGTTTTAGTTTTAATTTTAGTTTTTGCAGGGAGTGATTGTTGCAAATATGTGAGATGAACCATTTTATATTATATGGTAATTAAACTAATTAATCAAGGCAAGCAGAAGAAGTTTTATACTGAAAAAAAATACTTTTAACTATTTTTTAGATCTTTAAACAGGTTTAATACGGACAGCATTCTTTCAGCTCCACTCCTCCATTCCTCTCCCACTATCTGATCATCTCCAGAGAGAGAAGCCCCGCCCCCCGTCACCTCAGGTGTGGCGGGCTCTTTGAAGTGTTGCTGAGGTGTTACTTTATGAGATTCCAGCTCGTCCTAAATCACGCTGTCAGTCGGCGGCCGAGGGCAGAAACACAGAGCTCTGAATCCCAGCCTGTGATTATCAGCAGCGTTTCACACGTCGCAAAACAACACCTGAACCACAGAAACCACCCAGAGCACCGCGGGAGCACCACCATTAAACACAACAACCCCCCCCGGGGCTTCTAATCACCAATAGATTATCACCACCATCACCCTGCTGCTATCATCACTACTTACAGACCCCCATAAAACCCGCTGCATCACCAACACTGCGCCATACAGCAGAACATTTATACTGGAACCAAACCACAACTCTCACAACTCTCACAACTCTCACAGCTCCCACAGCTCCCACAACGCCCACAGCTCCAACAGCTCCAACAGCTCCCACAGCTCCCACAACGCCCACAGCTCCAACAGCTCCAACAGCTCCAACAACTCCCACAGCTCCCACAGCTCCCACAACGCCCACAGCTCCAACAGCTCCCACAGCTCCCACAGCTCCAACAGCTCCCACAGCTCCCACAACGCCCACAGCTCCAACAGCTCCCACAGCTCCCACAGCTCCAACAGCTCCCACAGCTCCCACAGCTCCCACAGCTCCCACAACGCCCACAGCTCCCACAGCTCCCACAGCTCCCACAACGCCCACAGCTCCAACAGCTCCCACAGCTCCCACAGCTCCCACAGCTCCCACAGCTCCCACAACGCCCACAGCTCCAACAGCTCCCACAGCTCCCACAGCTCCCACAACGCCCACAACGCCCACAGCTCCCACAGCTCCCACAGCTCCCACAGCTCCCACAGCTCCCACAGCTCCCACAGCTCCCACAGCTCCCACAGCTCCCACAACTCCCACAACTCCCACAACTCCCACAACTCCCACAGCTCCCACAGCTCCCACAGCTCCCACAGCTCTCACAGCTCCCACAGCTCCCACAGCTCTCACAGCTCTCACAGCTCTCACAGCTCTCACAGCTCTCACAGCTCTCACAGCTCTCACAGCTCCCACAGCTCTCACAGCTCCCACAGCTCCCACAGCTCCCACAGCTCCCACAGCTCTCACAGCTCTCACAGCTCTCACAGCTCTCACAGCTCTCACAACTCCCACAACTCCCACAACTCTCACAACTCTCACAACTCTCACAACTCTCACAACTCTCACAACTCTCACAACTCTCACAACTCTCACAACTCTCACAACTCCCACAACTCCCACAACTCCCACAACTCCCACAACTCCCACAACTCTCACAACTCTCACAACTCCCACAACTCCCACAACTCCCACAACTCCCACAACTCTCACAACTCTCACAACTCTCACAACTCTCACAACTCTCACAACTCTCACAACTCTCACAACTCTCACAACTCTCACAACTCTCACAACTCTCACAACTCTCACAACTCTCACAACTCTCACAACTCTCACAACTCTCACAACTCTCACAACTCTCACAACTCTCACAACTCTCACAACTCTCACAACTCTCACAACTCTCACAACTCTCACAACTCCCACAACTCCCACAACTCCCACAACTCCCACAACTCCCACAACTCCCACAACTCCCACAACTCCCACAACTCCCACAACTCCCACAACTCCCACAACTCCCACAACTCCCACAACTCTCACAACTCTCACAACTCTCACAACTCTCACAACTCTCACAACTCTCACAACTCTCACAACTCTCACAACTCTCACAACTCCCAGATCATACTGGGAATAAACAGGAAAAAACTCACAATAATAAAGCAATATTAATATACAGTTAATTATTATTTCTATATATTAGCACATCTTTAAATTAGTGCTGTTTGGATAAACTAAATATTACTAAACTCTGTATATCACTAACAATGATAACCTGAGATAATACTAAACTGTGATAAACATTAAGAGCATTACAGAATTACAGAAAGTCTCTACTAATTAGTATTAATAATAATTACAGATTAAAGTTTAGTAATGTTTAATAAAGTCTAAACTAGTGTGAGTTAATACTTAGTTCAGACGTTACTTAACCAGTTAGTAATGTTTATTACTGTGCTGACATGATTACATATTTATCAGCTTATCTGTTTGATTATGTATCTCAACACATTACTCAATACTCTACACATTACTATAAACATTACTCGTTAATCTACTCATTACTTTACTCATTACTCAACACATTACTATAAACATTATTCCTTACTCTACTCATTACTCAACACATTACTATAAACATTACTCCTTACTCTACACATTACTCATTACTCTACACATTACTATAAACATTACTCCTTACTCAAAACATTACTATAAACATTACTCATTATTCTACACATTACTCATTACTCTACACATTACTATAAACATTACTCCTTACTCTACACATTACTCATTACTCTACACATTACTATAAACATTACTCCTTACTCAAAACATTACTATAAACATTACTCATTATTCTACACATTACTATAAACATTACCCTACACATTGCACTTTACTCATAACTCTGCAAATTACTCAGTACTCTACTCAGTACTCTACACATCATGATCTTATTTGTCTTTTGTTCTGTTTCAGTGTTTAAAGCCCAAACGTGTTTTACTGTCCCACTGTGTACTGCACCACACACACACACCATACACACACACACACACACACACACACCATACACACACACACACACACACACACCATACACACACACACACACACACACACACACACACACACACACACACACACACACACACACACACACACACACACACACACACCATACCATACACACACACACACACACCATACCATACACACACACACCATACACACACACACACACACCATACACACACACACACACACCATACACACACACCATACACACACACACACACCATACACACACACACACACCATACACACACCATACCATACACACACACACACACACACACACCATACACACACACACCATACCTCCTGTCTAATAGGATGCTGTATCTCTCACTGAGGGTCTGTTAATAAGACACACACACACACACACACCTCGAGGATCAGACCCTGCATCGCTGTGTCAACAGACCGGGTCTCCTGGCAACTCAGTGAAAGAGCTGAAGTGACTGAATACAATAGTCTCCTGATCCTTTACACCCAAACCGCACCCCCCCTTCACCACCACGCTCACCGTACACTATACTCACAGCATGTGATTACTCACTACTCACATGTAATTACTCACTTACTATACAAATATTACACAAATAATACACAAATAATACACATAGCGTATGACTGCAGCTTTATTTCATATACACTACAGTTTACACTGTAATAAAAACACACATTCCATTACATTATCCTAATGTAATCTTATTCACAACAGTAACAATAGTCCTAGTAATAGTAACGAGCAGTAATACTGGTAATAGTAGCAGTAACAAGCTGCAGTACTAGTAACAGTACAGTAGTAATTAATATTAGATAGAAATAATTTATATTAAATGTAGAAGTAATAATCAGAGTAGCAGTAACAGTAACAATACTAGCAATAGTAACAGCATGATTAGCAGCAGAGTAGTAGTAGTAGTAGTAGTAGAGGTAAAAGTCAAAGTGGTAACAAGGACTAGTAGTAGTAGTAGGAGCAGTAACAGTAGTATTGATGAGCAGCAATAGTAGTAAATAGTTGTACTAACAAGCAGTAGTATAAATAAGTCATAGTAATAGTAGTAACAAGCAGTAATTGTAGTAGTAACAGTAGTAATATTAGAAGTAAATGCAAAACTAGAATATCAGCAAGTTGTAACAGTAACAATAATACTAGCAGTAGTAACAGTAGAATTAGCAGCAGAGTAGCAATAGTAGTGGTAGTAACAAAAAGTAGTGGTACAAATAGTAGAGGTAATGAGAAGTAGTAGAAACAGTAATAGTAGTAACCGCAATACAAATAGTAGTAAATGTAGTACTAGTTGTGGTAGTTGTTGTAACAAGCAGTACTATTACTAACAGTAGTAGTGGTAGTAAAAAGCAGTAATTGTAGTAGTAACAGTAGTAATGTTAGAGGTAGAATAAGTAATTATAATAGTAGCAAGTTGTAACAGTTGCAATAATACTACCAGTGGGAACAGTAGGATTAGCAGCAGGAGTAGCAGTAGGAGTAGCAGTAGCTGTAAGACAGTGTTCCATAACCTTTGATGTAAAGGTGCTGTTAGGCTAATGTTGGTATAGCGCCCCCTGTGTGTGTAGTTACTGTGTAATATTGGTATAGTGGAGGAGGAAGTGATGTCAGGCTCTGCTGCTGCTGGTGTCACACTCAGTCGTGATAATCTCCCCCGACAGCCTCGCACTTTATTTATACTGAGACCTACAGGACAATCCGGGGGGGTGAGGGTCAGCTGAGGCCCCGTGCTCTTATCCCATCACCCCCCTCCGATACCCCCAGACCCCCCCCATTACCCCCTCCACCCCAAAACACCTCGGCCTGCCCGTCCTCTCAGAGACCACCCCGATTCCACAACACAGACCCCACATTCCAACACTCTCAGCACTGCTGTGCACCTGATTCACCAGCTATACCGCACTAATACACCAGCTACACCGCACTAATACACCAGCTATACCGCACTAATACACCAGCTATACCGCACTAATACACCAGCTATACCGCACTAATACACCAGCTATACCGCACTAATACACCAGCTACACCGCACTAATACACCAGCTACACCGCACTAATACACCAGCTATACCGCACTAATACACCAGCTACACCGCACTAATACACCAGCTATACCGCACTAATACACCAGCTATACCGCACTAATACACCAGCTACACCGCACTAATACACCAGCTACACCGCACTAATACACCAGCTATACCGCACTAATACACCAGCTATACCGCACTAATACACCAGCTATACCGCACTAATACACCAGCTATACCGCACTAATACACCAGCTATACCGCACTAATACACCAGCTATACCGCACTAATACACCAGCTATACCGCACTAATACACCAGCTACACCGCACTAATACACCAGCTACACCGCACTAATACACCAGCTACACCGCACTAATACACCAGCTACACCACACTAATACACCAGCTATACACCAGCTATACCGCACTAATACACCAGCTATACACCAGCTATACCGCACTAATACACCAGCTATACCGCACTAATACACCAGCTATACCGCACTAATACACCAGCTATACCGCACTAATACACCAGCTATACCGCACTAATACACCAGCTATACCGCACTAATACACCAGCTATACCGCACTAATACACCAGCTATACCGCACTAATACACCAGCTACACCGCACTAATACACCAGCTACACCGCACTAATACACCAGCTACACCGCACTAATACACCAGCTATACCGCACTAATACACCAGCTATACCGCACTAATACACCAGCTATACCGCACTAATACACCAGCTACACCGCACTAATACACCAGCTACACCACACTAATACACCAGCTACACCACACTAATACACCAGCTACACCACACTAATACACCAGCTACACCGCACTAATACACCAGCTATACACCAGCTATACCGCACTAATACACCAGCTATACACCAGCTATACCACACTAATACACCAGCTATACCACACTAATACACCAGCTATACCGCACTAATACACCAGCTATACCGCACTAATACACCAGCTATACCGCACTAATACACCAGCTATACCGCACTAATACACCAGCTATACCACACTAATACACCAGCTATACCGCACTAATACACCAGCTATACCGCACTAATACACCAGCTATACCACACTAATACACCAGCTATACCGCACTAATACACCAGCTACACCCCAGTAATACACCAGCTATACCGCACTAATACACCAGCTACACCCCAGTAATACACCAGCTATACCGCACTAATACACCAGCTACACCCCAGTAATACACCAGCTACACCCCAGTAATACACCAGCTATACACCAGCTATACCGCACTAATACACCAGCTACACCCCAGTAATACACCAGCTATACACCAGCTATACCGCACTTATACACCAGCTATACCGCACTTATACACCAGCTATACCGCACTAATACACCAGCTATACCGCACTAATACACCAGCTATACCGCACTAATACACCAGCAACACCACACTAATACAACAGCTACACCACAGTAATGCCTACAGCAGTAATACAGCATTAATAACTACAGCCCCAATACTACAGCGGTAATACAGCATTAAAACCTACAGCACCAATACTCCAGCATTAATAACTACAGCATATTACTTACACTGAAGTAATAACTACAACAGTAATAACTACAGCAGTACTCACCACAGCACCAATACTACATATGTAATTTGTTTTCCTTACTTGTTTCTCTGTCCTTGCCTCTGTGCTGCTGTAACATTGTAAATTTCCACATTATGGAATTAATAAAGATTATTATCTTATCGTAATACAGCATTAATAACTACGGCAAGCAATACTACATCAGCTATACAGAATTAGTACAGTTGATATAAAAGGAGTTATAACTATAGCATTAATTACTACAGCAGTACAACAGTAATAACTCCAGCAGTGATACAGCCACAATAACTCCAGTACTACAGTAGCTATGCAACAGTCATAACTGCAGCAGTAATACTACAGCGGTAGTATATAGTAGGAATATAGCAGTAATGAATACAGCAGGAAACCTCACAGCAGCTTTACAGAATTAATAACTAGAGCAATAACTATCAGTAATTACTAGTGTTGTTAAAACAAAAGTAGTAGAGCCGCAATAACTACTGGTGCAAAAACTACAGCATTTATACTCACAGCAGTAATAAAGCAGCAATAACTATTAGTAATAATTACAGTAGTAACAACAGTACAGCCGCAATAATATGAATTGATTGATTAGTTTGATCATTGTTTATGTTGTTTATTGTTTAATTAAATGCTAAAGTGCTGTTTGAAGAAAAGCCCCTGAGGAGTAAATGAAGACGGTTCGTGACGGCGGGTGATTGGCGCGCGGTTATTTACACTATAGTAACAGGTGGGGATTTATAGTTTATAAGAGTTTATATAATATAAAAATATAAAAACAGAAGTTCCTGATGCAGCTACTTAACTCCCAAACTACTGAACTCAGAGTAATTCGGCCTAAATAATCCTAAACTCTGCTGTAATTCACCGCCTGCTTGGGTTTTATACAGTGTAATACGGGATGTAACTTTACGATTTTTCCCCAATTTGTTCTAAAACTTATACAAGAGTATTATGGGATTTAAAGGTCGTAATACTGTCGGTGTTTGGAGTAGATCGGAATGATTTGGCGGGTAAAATCTGCTGTTTATTCCCGTCCTCTTTCAGGCTCGAGACTCAAGGCTCCACCGCGCGCGCTGATTTACAGCCTTATAAACACCTGCCAGCTCCTGTCCGGGCACGCGCAGGTACTCCGCTCATAAATATGCACGCCTCTTATTAATAATGTCACACTGGGAAAAATAAATAAGGCCGTTAAGCTCGTGCAGAAGCACCGGATCAGTCGCGAGCTCTTTATCATTAACCGGTTCCGCTGGTTTCCGGTCCCGGCTGCTCCGGGTTAAAGCTGCCTCATCACTCAGCCCACTGACCACGTGCATTAAAGTGTGCATAAATTATGCATGCTAATTACCCCGGGTGTCCCTTTACTCTAATTAATTTCTTTAATTAAAGCAGAGCGTTTAGATCTATATGTCTCGCGCTGTCTCTCCTCACCTTCACCCTGTCCAACAGAACCCGAACCCGACGGGAAGAAGAAAAACATGACCACCATGACCAATTCTAAATATATATATATTTATAAAATATATCCCAGCTCGAGTATTAACTGATCACCTGCTGTGTATAAAAGTAACTAAGGATTTACCAACAAACACCAGAAATTTTACATGGACCTGAAAAAAAGTTATTTTATTTTATAAAATTAACCGACAAATCATTAAATCATCTGCTGCGCGATTTGTAAAACTAAAGGTTGGACATTATCTTTTAGCGCATCTTATTTTTTTGAGTTTGTGAATTTTCTTTTAAAGTTGAGAGATCCTGGAAAATAATTAATATTTTTTATAGAATATAATTTAAATTGATTTACAATTGTAGAAATACAAATGCAGCTTGGTATATTTACAACACATTTAAGACACAAATGTAAAAGCTCATCACTCAGTATTTCAAATAAATACAGTTATTTAATTAACTACAGTTTTGTACGAAAGTTTTAGGCACCTGTGGAAATTTCAGTAAAGAAAGAGCTTCTTATCTGTGCAGTAAGTGTTTATTAGCTCAGTAAAACAAATTACAGCATTACAATAAATACAAACAGCAATTTTACAAAAAGCAGAGCTTCTACAGCCCTGATTTTCTTAAAACATCTCCTAATATCTCCTCCTCATCTGAGTTTAACAGAGTTGTTTCTTATTTTCTTCCAACATTTTAATCAACACCTGGTTTGGTAAATTGATAAATTGGTAAATATGGTAAATCAGGTGAGCTGCTGACGGAACTGAACATAATAAACACATGCTGACTGAGGAGCATCCAGGAGAAATCTGGAATCTCTACACTTTGTTCTTCAACTCGGCTCACAGGATATAAAACATACTTATAGTTAAAAATGAAAATTCCTTGTAACATTTAACTGTATGTATGTATTATTTGCATCTGTGTAAATCATATGTGGTGCTTTTTTTCAGGTAAAAACACTCATTGCTGAGATTTAGTGTCATTTTCTTTGGTGCCTAAAACTTTTGCACAGTACTGTATAAGAAAAGGATTGTAATAAATAGGCTTCATAATTAGTAATATTTGTTAATAGTAGATATACATATTTGTTTATCAGTCCTGTGAAGCTTTAGACAAATGAAAAACACAAACGGAAGAGTTTTAAGTGAATGTTTGACAGCTGACTGTAGAGCGCTTTAAAACAACGGGGACCAAAGATTTTTTTCAGCTAGAAAAAAAAAACAAAAAACAAACAAAAAAAAACAATCGGTAATAGTTTTCAGCTCTTACTGAGTGGATAAAAATGTACTTCCTTTTTTTATTCATCCTAAATATCGATTAATATATTTTAAGACATAACAATAATTTCGGCGCTTGTTCGGTTTGTTTTTAGCCAATAAATATCAGACATTAAAACACTTACACCCTAAACAACTGATTGACTCTGATTAATGAAAAATATAAAGAGAGCATATTTTGTTGAAAAAGTTTATAATTTATTGCAGGAATATCGCACACTTAAAAGCAGCATGCTATAGCAGCAAACACAACACACCATGCCAGTGTTTACAAAACTTACAAATATACACATTTAACAAAGCAGATGATTCGGGTGCTCTTCTCTGTGGAGATCAAGGAAAAAAGTGCATCTAGAACTTTTAGAGTTCGGCAGATTTCTCTCCGCGCGCGCTCGGATCTGCATGATTATATACAGTTGTGATCAAATTTATTCAACCCCCACTGAAATAAAGTATTTTGGCCAGTTTGACATTGATTTTGATCATTTCAGTCATCTTATTTACAATTATATCAAAGAGGCACTTATAAATTAGACAAATATAACATAATATTTATGATGGAATAACCACAAATGTCTTTTCTGTGCTCACATCATTATCAGTTTTATTCAACCCCCTAGTGACATTATTTTTTTAGTACTTAGTACAACATCCTTTTCCAGTTATGACAGCTTTCAAGCGTGAAGCATAGCTTGACACAAGTGTCTTGCAGCGACCTATGGGTATCTTAGCCAATTCTTCATGGGCAAAAGCCTCCAGTTCAGTCACATTCTTAGGCTTGCGCACTGCAACTGCCTTCTTTAGGTCCCACCAGAGGTTCTCAATTGGATTTAAGTCTGGTGATTGCGATGGCCACTCTAGAATGTTCCAGCCTTTCATGTTCAACCATGCTCTAGTGGACTTGGATGTGTGCTTCGGATCATTGTCCTGTTGGAAGGTCCAACGTCTCCCAAGCCGCAGGTTTGTGACTGACTCCATCACATTTTCCTCCAAGATCTCCTGGTACTGAAGGGAATTCATGGTACCCTGCACACGTTGAAGCTTTCCTGTACCATTAGAAGCAAAACAGCCCCAAAGCATAATTGACCCCCCGCCATGCTTCACAGTAGGCAAGGTGTTCTTTTGTTCATAAGCCTGGTTCTTCCTCCTCCAAACATAGCGCTGGTCCATTGTCCCAAACAGTTCTAATTTAGTTTCATCTGACCACAGTACACTGTCCCAAAACCTTTGTGGCTTGTCCACATGACTTTTGGCATACTGCAGTCGACTTTTCTTGTTCTTTGGAGTCAGCAAGGGGGTGCGCCTGGGAGTTCTGGCATGGAGGTCTTCGTTATGCAGTGCGCACCTTATTGTCTGAGCTGAAACTTCAGTGCCCACATCTGACAGGTCTTTTTTCAGTTCCTTAGCAGTCATGCGGGGATTTTTCTCCACATTACGCTTCAGGTAGCGCACAGCAGTCGCGGTCAGGATCTTCTTTCTGCCACGACCAGGTAACGTTTCCACTGTGCCCTTTAACTTGAACTTGCGAATGATACTTCCGATAGTGTCTCTTGGAATATTTAACAACTTCGCAATCTTTTTATATCCATTGCCATTCTTGTGAAGAGCAATAACCTCTTCTCTTGTCTTCTGGGACCATTCTCTTGCCTTCACCATGCTTGTAAACACACCAGTAGATGTCTAGAAGGAGCTGAGTATCACAGTCCTTTTAAATCTGCCTAATTGGTGCTTATCATGCTTGATTGCTGCTCGTTGACATCCACAGGTGTTTTCAATACCTGATTGAAAACACTGGAATGAACCTCTGTTCTTAGGAGTGGTAGTCGTAAAGGGGTTGAATAATTGTGTCAATGAAGAAATCACAAAAAGGCCATTTAATACTTTATGACAAAAACAAGTGATGCTATCTTAGTTGCATTTAGTTCTTTAACAAGTCCTTGTAAGATTTCATTATGAACACAATTACAAATGTGCACTGAATTCCATAAAACCCTTCACAGCATTGGGGGTTGAATAAATTTGATCACAACTGTATCAACAAGGCCTGACAAACTTTAATACAAATTATTTACACATTGGATATTTTAAAAGTGTGCTATTTCAGACGATCTGGGCTGGAAACTGGATTTACTGAATTTACACAAACGCTGGAATTCTGGAAGCTTGATTTATATAAAAAAAAAAAAAATCAGATCCAGAAAATACACAAAATGTTTCTGAATATACTGTCAAAAAGTGGTCTGCAATCAACTTAAATAAATAATTACTTTAAATGAAAAGTGATTTAAACTACCCATCAGTTTGAGCTAAAGTTCAGTTCAGTTGCCAGTTCATGTTTCTAAATATTTTATTTATATATTTTTTACAGCACATATACTGTAAGTAAATTAAACTGGATTTTTTTTGTGCACGTGTTACAAAGTTGTAGAATCCCATATCAGAGGGTCCAACACTGTAAAATATGTTGTTTAGTTCCTTAAACCGGGAAAAAAGCTGGATTTGGTTTATTCAACTCAAGTATACGCTTTGAATTATTACACTAATTCTAATTATTCTTATTAAACAGTGTCTATTTGAGTTGAAAAAAGAAAACAGTTGGTTTTTTTAGGTTTGTGGCTTCAGGTTTAAAACGGTTCGGTTCGGATTGTTCAGTTCTCAGTTCTGGAAAGAAAGTTCTGGGTCTCTCAGTGAATCAGTGAACAGCGACAGACCGCAGTGCTGCCGCCGCCGCGCTCTGTTGGGGAGAAGCTCCGCTCGCGCCTCCAGTGCCCTGAAGTCCGACGGGGCTCAGCGCGGCGCTCGAGACCGACAGGAACGCCGGGAGATGGGCGGGTTTGATGGGCACGGGCACAGCGGGAACGGCGGGCACTGCTCTAATAGGAACCCCTCCTCCGTAAGTCGGGCACTCAGCAGCGGTAATATCCATACCGCCTCCGTCGCCGGTACCGGCACTGCTTCCGTACACGTGCGGCCATGCGTGCAGAGGGTAGGCCGGGGTCGCGTGCTGCGCGGGCGGGAAGGGCAACCCTCCTCCGGGCGCTTTGAACTCCCGGGCGATGATGTTCTCGATGGCGAAAGGATGTTTAAACACAGCGGGGGGATGAAGAAGAGTAGTAGTAGGAGGAGGATGATGAAGAGAAGGATGATGGGGAGGGGAGGTGGTGAAGTGGTGGTGGTGGTATCCGCCGATGGGGGTCGGCAGGTGCGTGGTGGCGGCTGCGGCGGCTGCAGCGGCTGCGGCGGCGGTAGCGGCCAACGCGCTTAATCTCAGCTTGGCCTCCTGTTGCTGTTGTTGCCGCTGTTGTTGCTGCAGGTAGTGCGCCGCCTCCGCCGCAGCCTTGCTCCGTATCAGCGGGTCCGCGGCGGGCGCCACCTTGAAGCGCTTGCGGCGCCGCAGGAAGCTCCCGTTCTCGAACATGTCCCCGCAGCGCGGGTGCAGCGCCCAGAAGCTGCCCTTCCCGGGCTGGTCGGGCCGCCGCGGGATCTTGATGAAGCAGTCGTTGAAGGAGAGGTTGTGGCGCAGGGAGTTCTGCCAGCGCTGCGTGTTCTCGCGGTAGTACGGGAAGCGCTCCATGATGAACTTGTAGATGTCACTGAGCGGCAGCATCTTCTCCGGGCAGCTCTGGATGGCCATGGCGGTGAGCGAGATGTAGGAGTATGGCGGCTTCTGCTCGCTGTACGTGTTTCTGCCCGGGCGAGGCATCTCCAAACTTTTGCGGGAGTTTGGAAGTTGTTGTAGTTCCAGCTTTTATGGAGCGCAGGTCCCTAAAGCGCTCAGTGGGTCTTCATCCTCTGGTTGGGTTTAGATTGCGTTTTTGTTCTGATTTCAAGCTTGTGAAGCTTTTAGCATCTTCATTTTCATCTTTTTTAGTTTTAGTTTTTGGTTTATTTCCAGTCAATCTTCTTGCAATCTTCTTGCAATCTTCTCAAAACTCAAAAGTCCAGTTGCTCTAAACTCAACACAAATCACTCCTATAGACCTGCGCGCGCGAGCTGCTACTGTTCCGGTCTGATAATCACTCAGAAGAAGATTCACTCACCATGTGGAGCTCAAAACTTTCAAAAGCACTGATCCGCCGCCCACCTCATTAAAACCCACAGAAGCTCAGATAAGTTCAGAGGAGCTGAGGGTAGTTGAGTTATCTGCAAATTCTACAGAACCGGGAGTGGATCAGGTTCGGTTCTGTGGTGAAGAGCTTGTATATCCATGTGTGATGAAGCTGCGGGCTGGAGTTACATTGACAGCACTAAAGTCACACCCCCAACCACCATCTCCCACACTATCTCACCCCCGTCCACGTGGGCTCACGTGACCGCCCGTTTAACCCTTTAAAGTCCGAACATATTAAACGGGTGTGATTGATTGTTGTTCTTCTACTCATCAGTTAACAAAAGAAAGACTTTTTTTTATTTTCCAAACAACAAATTCAAATAAAATGCAATGCAAAGATAAAGAGATAATACTGTGCTACTATACACAGTTCCTTAATTAAACGGATTAAAATGTAAAGTTTTGTTTACTTCGTTTATTTTTTACAACTTCTTCGCTAATAATCTTCATCAAAGGTTGTACTTTAATGCAAAATATGCACAGTAAAATATGCATCAGTTTATACTGAGTGGCCAATATAAGAAAACATTTAGAATATCTAAAACACAGAACGCCAAAACACAGAAGACCAATTTGTAATGTATTAATCAATTAGCACATATCCTAATATATTATGTTTTTTATTTATTAATGTATTTATTTACGCACATTTTTATCACACTTACTATAATTGTGCACAGGATTAAAAAAAAACCTTCAATACTGTATGCATTAAAAAAACTACACATTACTACACTTTGATTTAAAGGGTTAAACGAAGGCGGTTCCGTTTGAAGTGGGCGGTACAAATGGGCGTTTCCGTGTAGGCTGTTTTGAAAGAAGCATTGTGGTCTGGGGGTGTGGTGTATAAACTCTGCGCTGTTAAACTGATGTATAAACTCCTCGGGGGAGCAGAGGAGTGGGGTTCAATTCCGCCGCGCGCGCGGAGCTGCTGCTTTTATCTCCGGAATATCTGTATTCTTCTAATGCGGTGGTTCTTAAACAGTGGTTGGTGAAGCACCATCAAATACAAGCTTTAATGCATCAAAGATTATACAATTACAGGAAAATGCACGTGGGCACCAGGGGATTTCTAAATCTCTAGGTTCTAAACATTTAACTGGTTTTATCTGTCGAAGAAAAGCAGAATTTTCTCCAAATATCACGAATTAAAAAAAAAGTAATTTAACTGCATTTCTATTAGAATGTTTAACATGAATTAATTGTTTTTAACACTGACATCGGGATTTTCAACAGCGTTATTACACACGGCAGTTTTGTCCATATCCTTTGGACAAATAGTTCGCATGCATATTTAATTTTAAGGTAGTAGTTCGAGGTTTTCATAGTTTGACTGTTGGTGGTAATGCTTTAAAACATTGGAGAACCACCGAGCTGGGCCTATACTGCACGTTTAAATAGAATTTAGCGAAGAATTAAGACTTTATTATAAACTTTACTTAAAATTTCCATTTTACATTTTAAGAACGGCAATCGATAAGTAGCTAATTAATATTTGTGCTTTAATTAATTGACCCGCACTAATAAACTGATTTCTGGATTTTAAAAAAAAGGCTAAAAATTCTACGTTTTTAAGACCAGAACGTACATTTTCATTATTTATTTTTTGTGTCGCGATATTTCTCCGTTTCTTCTTTAACATAAACTCTACTGGAGTACACAATTTTATTTTAGTTCTTCTACAGAAGAAAAAAAAATTCCACAAGTGATATTGTCAGTAATCTGGATCATGTTATGAGCGAACCTGCCTTAAGAACACGCAATAATATCGGTAAAACTGTATATAGTGTATATAATAGCGACACTGCAGTTTGTATTCGTATTCGTTTTCTCTTTACTGTATGTATTTTTAATTGTTTGTTTGCAGTTTGTTTGTTTACTCTAAACAAGCTACATTTTATATTTTTGTGGTAGATTTTTGTTGTTACACTACTTTATTTGTTTTTATTTAGTTAAATAGTTTTTAAGCATAATCACAAAAAAGTAAAAGTAGTATACAGAATGTTAAATAAATGTTATGCTCACACATCAAAGTTAAAGTTTAACAAGAACGCAAGAATAAAACAAAAATGAATATTGAGGCGTTTTTAAACAGACATTTACTGATGCCCTCTGCTGACAGAAAAATGACATTTGAGCAGAGGCTGTAAATACAGTATATAAGTGTAAATGATATCAGAACGGGTCGGAATACCTGCAGTTATGAATTATGGAGCCGTTATAGATACACATTCTCAGCTTACTATTATACATATCTCTAACAGCACCTATTAATGCATATATTCTATTGTGTGTGTTTGTAGTTGTAAAGTTAGGACATCTGATCCCAAAACAAAACTACTCAAACTTCTAGTTTCTGAGCCTCAACTATTTTCAATTATTTCAAAATTTTCCCCATTTTATCTTAATTTTTCTGGCCAATTGTCCTACCCATTCTTTTGTTACTCAGCTCACCCAGAGGCACCCAGCCCTCCGCAACCAACCCAGCCCAGAGACACTCAGCCAAGAGGCACGCAACTCAGCCCTCCGCAACTCAGCCCTCCGCAACTCAGCCCTCCGCAACTCAGCCCTCCGCAACTCAGCCCTCCGCAACTCAGCCCTCCGCAACTCAGCCCTCCGCAACTCAGCCCTCCGCAACTCAGCCCTCCGCAACTCAGCCCTCCGCAACTCAGCCCTCCGCAACTCAGCCCTCCGCAACTCAGCCCTCCGCAACTCAGCCCAGAGACACTCAACTCCACTGCTACTCAAACACCAATAAAACGAGCGCAAATGCTACTGAACTCCACAGAGAGAGAGACTGGGGAAATGTGTGTGTGTGTGTGTGTGTTTGTGTGTGTGTGTGTGTATGCTGTGGGTGACCCGTATCTGATGCAGGTTGCAGGTGTGAGTGGGAGCAGGTGTGTGTGTGTGTGTGATGGATGGAGTGTGTGTGATGGAGTGAGCGGGAGGTGGATTATGAAGCATCTTCAGTCTGATGGATGACAGAGACCCGTAAACACACACACACTCTACACACACTGTTTGTTCTTAAGGGTTTTGCCCTGATAACCCTATAATTTATTATATTAATTAATTAAATGAGTTTTGATTAGTACATTTATTCCTATCGACACAGTTCACATTTGTCTAGAAAAAAAAACCCACCTTCAGATCTGCTTTTAACTGACATTGTAATTCAGAAACTTGTAAAAACTATATTTATGATTTGATTTTTTTTTTTTACAGTCATTGGTAAAACCACCTATATTCTTATTTTTATGTTCAATTTAAAAACTGTATCCCTTATTATTGTTGTTATAACTTTACCTTTACTTTGAGTCTTATCTTTGTATGTAAAGCGTCCTTGAGAAAATCACTATATAGATAAAATGTAATATTGTGTGTGTGTGTGTTTGTATAGTGTATGTGTAGTGTGTGTGTGTGTGTGTGATGATAAGCGTGTTGAATGCAGGACTGTGTTTCTGCTCTTCAGGTTCTGATCAGATTCACTCTGATTAAACCCACTGAATACAAATCAGCACACACACACACACACACACACACACACACACACACACACACACACACACACACACACACACACACACACACACACACACACACACACACACACACACACACACACACACACACACACACACACACACACACACACACACACACACACCATACACACACCATACCATACACACACACACACACCATACACACACCATACCATACACACACACACACACACACACACACACACACACACACACACACACACACACACACACACACACACACACACACACACACACACACACACACACACACACACACACACACACACACACACACACACACACACACACACACACACACAAAATATATCTCCTCTCATATACATAACACTGTATATAAAATATATGGCAATATTTTAATAATGATAATAATAATAATAATAATAATAATAATAATAATAATAATAATAATAATAATAATATATTATTATTATTATTATTATTATTATTATTATTATTAATAATAATATTCAGGTGTATGTATTTGGTATAATTGCCCTGTATCTTCTCAGCACGCCTGTTTACACAACACCTGCCCACCAATTACCCAAAGTGAATCATTTAAATCAATTTAACGCCAATTAAACAGATGATCTCTAATTAGCCCCAGAGAGGCGGAGTTCTCTAGAGGGCGAATCACATCATTACTGAGTAAATATGCAGAACAGGAGGAGTTCTTACAGAGAGGAAGAGAAGAGGAGGATGGTGAGGAAAGCTGAGGAAGATGAAGAGGTAATGAGAATGAAGAGGAGGAGATAAAAAGGAGCAGTGAAAGAAGAAGAAAAGGAGCAGGTAAGTAAAAGGAGAAGAGGTGAAAGAGGAGGAAAGGAACAAAAAGAGAAGGAGGCTAGAAAGAGGAGGATGTGAGGAGGAAGAGGAGGTAAGGAAGTAGAGGAGGAAGAGGTGAGGAAGAGGAGAAGAATGTGAAGAGGATAAAGAGAAAGAGGTGAAGAGGAAGAGAAGAACGGTGAGGAAAATATGAGGTAGACGAAGAGGTAAGGAGAAAGAAGAGAAGGTAAGGATTTAGAGGAGGAAGAAGTAAAGAAGAGGAGACAGAGGTAAGAAGAAAGAAGGTGAGGAGGAAGAGAAGTACGGTGAGGAAAATATAAGGAAGATGAAGAGGTAAGGAGAGGGAAGAGGAGATGAAAAAGTGTAGGTGAAGAAGAGCAGAGTAAACGGAGAAGAGGTGAAAAGAGGAGAAAAGTTGGAGAAGAAGAGGAGGTGGTGATGAGAGAAGGATGTGAGGAGAAAAAGAAAGAGGTGAGGATGAAGAGGAAGAAGAGATAGAGGTGAGGAAAAGGAGAAGAGGAGAAAGAATAGGTAAGGAAGAACAGAAAAAGGTGAGAAAGAGGAGAAGGTGAGAAAGAAGAGAAGGAGGTGAGGAGAAAGGGGTGAGGAAGAAGAGAAGGAGGTGAGGAGAATGAGGGAGGTGAGGAAGAGGCCCCTGTGTGAAAGGTAAGTGTTTAAGGGAGGAAGTAAACTCAGTAGTGCGCAGGGTGGGTTATTGGGACGCGGCCGGCGGATCCTGCACTCTAAAAAACAGAGGTACGATATGAGTACTTTTTTGTACTCAGAGGTACACTCTTCATAATTGTACCCTCAAAGGTACAATATTGGTCTTTACAGGGTCAGATTTGTTCCCTCTGAAGTACAAAGTCATTTCTAACAGCAATAAGTACAGATTTGTACCATTTAACCAGCCAAAGGGTACATTCAGTATTCTGTATCACTGAACTAATAAACAATATCTATATTATTTGCACATTTTTATTTGAAAGCCAGACAATTTTGGATCATCAAGTTTTTGAGCCATAATTAGTTGATGAAAAAGTGTATAATCTTTACTGGCACAAAAACCATGGGTACAAAAAAGGACTTTCACTGAAAGGTACTTTTTTGTACCTCAATAAAAGGTACAGCCCCAGAGACAAGCTTTCTACCCTTTTAGGTACAAATCTGTACTTCCTTTTCTTAGTGTGTGCAGTGTAATTATTGCGTTTCCTGTTGGATCGTTTTTTTCTCAGACTAATTC
Source organism: Astyanax mexicanus (assembly GCF_023375975.1). Lineage (NCBI taxonomy): Eukaryota > Metazoa > Chordata > Actinopteri > Characiformes > Acestrorhamphidae > Astyanax > Astyanax mexicanus. The sequence continues at coordinate 634,258 of NW_026040053.1, forward strand.
AGCTCAGGTACTCAATCACTCAACCAGAGCTGTTTAATAAACACATCATTAATCAATAAAATTACAGTTTTATATCAAACTGCCCCAAAACTTCCACCACTGATCTGACAGCACCCACAGATCTAAACTCTAAATCACTGCTCTGCTAAACCACGATCTATTAAAACCAGATCCAAATCTGAATTAATCCACTTCACTTCCTCACCAGTGGGAACAGCTCAGAAAGGGAAAACCCCATTACCCATTTACCAAAATCTACAAAACAAAAATTACAAAAATTCTGTTTAAAATATTAAATAAAATTTTCAGCTACATAAAAATAAAGAAGAATGCAGTCAGAAGTTTGGGTACCCTCAGGTATTCCTTCTGTTGTAATTAGGCAACATTATGGATTTATTGTACAATAAATGGACACTACCTTAATAATATTTAATAATCATCATATCGCCTATTGTGTTTATTTCTATGTTTGTTCACATATATAACAGTGAACAGTATTTTATGCAGTCATGCTTCAATAACTGTGACTCCATACAAACAGTGTGGAAGTCTGCATTAGGTGAAAAAAATATATAAAAGTTTCCAAACTATGATTATTTAAAATGCTGTTGTATTTAAAAGAGTATAATTGCTTTGTTATGCTATACTATTAGCATTTTGTTATTGGAATGTAAATTGTTTTAAAATTACAATAATATTGATATATCGATGATATCGTCCATAAACAATGTTATCATGACAGTTATAACCCTGCTGAATTAAACTGCATCAGTTTACAAGCTCCTCCCTCCCCCTGAGATAACCTGAATATTTAACTGCTAATTATTCAGAGAGATTAATGATGGGCGGAGCATCTGCTGACTGTATTAATGCACTGTCTGTTACAGTAACACTATTAAAGATTAAAAGCTATGCTAATTAGGAGGAGAGTCTCTGCCCTGTGATATGCTAATGAGATCTTCCACTCCCAGTAAATGAACTGGGCGGAGCTACGAAGAGGATCCGCTCACTCTTACATATTTATTATTTAACTCTGTAAATATAAACCCACATCCTGTAATACAACATTCATTTATTCATAAACAGCTCTGTATAAAATAAAGAAATCACTCCAGTTTCTGAATCAGTTTCTCTGATTCTCTGACCTATTTATAGGTTTATGTTTGAGTAAAATGAACATTTTTTTTATTCTATAAACTACAGACATTTCTCCCAAATTCCAAATAAAAATATTCTCATTTAGAGCATTTATTTACAGAAAATGAGAAATGACTGAAATAACAAAAAAGATGCAGAACTTTCAGACCTCAAATAATGCAAAGAAAACAAGTTCATATTCATAAAGTTTTAAGAGTTCAGAAATAATCAATATTTGGTGGAATAACCCTGGTTTTTAATCACAGTTTATTTCATGCATCTTGGCATCATGTTCTTCTCCACCAGTCTTACACACTGCTTTTGGATAACTTTATGCTGCTTTACTCCTGGTGTAAAAATTCAAGCAGTTCAGTTTGGTGGTTTGATGGTTTGTGATCATCCATCTTCCTCTTGATTATATTCCAGAGGTTTTTAATTTGGTAAAATCAAAGAAAAATCCTAATTTTTAAGTGCTCTCTTATTTTTTTCTAGAGCTGTATTTTGTACATTTTACAACTGCTGGAGATACTGAATTGATTTATTATACAAAAAAACAGCTTTTTATAGTTTGAGAACCTCAGCCAAACTTTGGGGAAGTGCAAGTGCTTTCTCCAGTAGTTTAGCTACTGACACAATTAATTCTCAAACTAAAATAAAAAAACAAAAAAAAACTAAAATAAAATAAATAAATAAATTGTGCCCTTTTTGGAGAACATGTACAATTGAAATGTGCTATAAAGTAAATACGTTTCCCCGTTGGGCTTGAAACAAAGCTTTTGAATAAAGTGCCAGTGTTACATAAAAATGAGAATCTTTTCCACTGAATATGCAAAAAAAAATAAACTGTAGTGCAGACAGAACCTGGTACACAGTTGGAAAATGGGAAAATAAAACTCAGAGGAAAAACAATTTTCATAAAAATCCATTGTCCTTAACTGAAAGTTCAAATTAATTAATCGATAAAATCGATGAAATCACCCAGCTCTGAGTAGAAGTGTGAAATACATCTAAAAGCAGTGAGGAGGAACCGACACTCACACCACACCCCACACACACTACACACACCACACACACTACACACACACCACACACACACCACACACACCCCACACACACCCCACACACACTACACACCCCACACACTACACACACACCCCACACACACACCCCACACACACTACACACACCCCACACACACTACACACACCACACACACCCCACACACACTACACACACCACACACACCCCACACACACTACACACACCACACACACCACACACCCCACACACACCCCACACACACTACACACACCCCACACACACACTACACACACCCCACACACTACACACACCCCACACACTACACACACCCCACACACTACACACACCCCACACACCCCACACACCCCACACACCCCACACACCCCACACACACCCCACACACACCCCACACACACCCCACACACCCCACACACCACACACACCCCACACACCCCACACACCCCACACACACCCCACACACACCCCACACACTACACACACCACACACACCCCACACCCCACCCCACACCCCACCACACACCCCACCACACACCCCACCACACACCCCACCACACACCCCACCACACACCCCACACACACCCCACACACACCCCACACACACCCCACACACACACCCCACACACACACCCCACACACACACCCCACACACACACCCCACACACACCCCACACACACCACACACACCACACACACCCCACACTACACCCACACTACACCCACACTACACACACACACACTACACACACACACTATACACACACACTATACACACACACTATACACACACACTATACACACACACTATACACACACACTATATACACACACACTATATACACACACACTATATACACACACACTATATACACACACTATACACACACACTATACACACACACTATACACACATACCTGTATTAGCGGTGAGGATTTATGATGTGGTTAGGTTAAAGTATTAGAGATGTTGGACAGAGCAGGACTTTTATTAATTAGATTAATACACTGTCTGTTACTCACATCATTCACTCACCAAACACCAGCTCAAACACCTTCATCAGCTAAACACAACCTGAACTCTGAAAAACTAAATACTATCTCCTCTTGTTTAGCTGATCAGTTTTGAACATCTCTGCTGGATTTTCTCAGTCAGTTTTATGAGGTAGAGTCTCCTGGAATTCAGGCTTTCAGTTAACAGCTGTGCTGATCTCATCAAGAGTTAATTACTTGAATTTCTTGTCTCTTAATAAAGTGTTTGAGAGCATCAGTTAAAGTAAAGTAGTGAAGAGGTAGAGTTACAGGTATACAGTGAATAGTGAATATTTGAGTAATGTTCGAATCCAGATGAGAAGAAACAACTACTCAACTAAATAAAGAAAGAATTAAGATCAATCAATCCGAAAAGATGATTTTCAAGAACTTTGAAAGTATAGTCAAGCGCAGTCCCTGCAAACACCATCAGAAATATTATAATGATGAAACTGGCACTCACCAGGACCGCTCCAGGAAAGGAAGAGTAAGAGTTTCCTCTAATGTACAGGATAAGTTCATCAGTGGGTGCAGGTGAATTATGGGAGTTGTAGTGAGGGCTGATAATAGTGGGTGCAGGTGAATTATGGGAGTTGTAGTGAGGGCTGATAATAGTGGGTGCAGGTGAATTATGGGAGTTGTAGTGAGGTCTGATAATAGTGGGTGCAGGTGAATTATGGGAGTTGTAGTAAGGGCTGATAGTGGGTGGATGTGCAGGTGAATTATGGGAGTTGTAGTGAGGTCTGATAATAGTGGGTGCAGGTGAATTATGGGAGCTGGAGTGAGGGCTGATAAAGGGGGGGGGGAAAGGTGAATTATGGGAGTTGGAGTGAGGGCTGATGATAGTGGGTGCAGGTGAATTATGGGAGTTGGAGTGAGGTCTGATAATAGTGGGTGCAGGTGAATTATGGGAGTTGTAGTAAGGGCTGATAGTGGGTGGATGTGCAGGTGAATTATGGGAGTTGTAGTGAGGTCTGATAATAGTGGGTGCAGGTGAATTATGGGAGCTGGAGTGAGGGCTGATAAAGGGGGGGGGGAAAGGTGAATTATGGGAGTTGGAGTGAGGGCTGATGATAGTGGGTGCAGGTGAATTATGGGAGTTGTAGTGAGGGCTAATAATAATAATAATATTGGGTGCAGGTGAATTATGGGAGTTGGAGTGAGGGCTGATAGTGGGTGCAGGTGAATTATGGGAGTTGTAGTGAGGGTTGATAGTGGGTGCAGGTGAATTATGGGAGTTGTAGTGAGGGCTGATAATAGTGGGTGCAGGTGAATTATGGGAGTTGTAGTGAGGGTTGATAGTGGGTGCAGGTGAATTATGGGAGTTGGAGTGAGGGCTGATAGTGGGTGCAGGTGAATTATGGGAGTTGTAGTGAGGGTTGATAGTGGGTGCAGGTGAATTATGGGAGTTGTAGTGAGGGCTGATAATAGTGGGTGCAGGTGAATTATGGGAGTTGTAGTGAGGGCTGATAATAGTGGGTGCAGGTGAATTATGGGAGTTGTAGTGAGGTCTGATAATAGTTGGTGCAGGTGAATTATGGGAGTTGTAGTAAGGTCTGATAATAGTTGGTGCAGGTGAATTATGGGAGTTGTAGTAAGGGCTGATAGTGGGTGGATGTGCAGGTGAATTATGGGAGCTGTAGTGAGGGCTGATAACAGTGGGTGCAGGTGAATTATGGGAGTTGGGAGTGAGGGCTAATAATAATAGTGGGTGTAGGTGAATTATGGGAGTTGTAGTGAGGACTGATGGTGGGTGGATGTGCAGGTCTGTAGGGTGGTAGCTCGGTTCTGGAGATGGCTGGTAAATATTGTTTCTCTGGTTCAGTAAACAGTGCTAACGCTACATTACTCAGCAGAGCGTTAATGGAACAGTTTGGAAACAAAAGGCGGTATAAGCACACACAGCGCCGCGAGCCGCATTAATCACCATCATAGTGAACGCTCATCAGCCTGAGCGACAGCCGTACAGCGGGAGTGAAGGGTCTGCGTGGAGAGCCGGGCTCTGGGGAGGATAGAGACGTGGTGGGGAGGAGATGGAGGCTGATTAAGGCGGAGTGACGCTTCACTCTATCTTGGCGGCGTGCTGCGTGTCGTATGATATCTGATCATTAGTTTCTCTGACAGTGATTTAGCAGCTGCTCGGCTCTTTCATTGCCGGGGAATCATGTTTAAAAGTAACCTTCTCTTAATAATCACTGCCATTTTTCACCCTCACACTGTCCAGCTCCAGGGTGGTTAAGCTCATCACACTGCTGTGTGTGTGTGTGTGTGTGTCTGTGTGTGTGTGTGTGTGTAGAGAGGTCTTAAGATGTTGGAGGCCAACCAAAGAACTCAGGTTGTTTTCATTGTATGTTTTGAGTTGTTATCTATGGAGGACCAAAAATAAAATAAATAAATAAATAAAAACGTAAGTAAATCACTTACTAAAAGTAGTATGGTAATTCAAACGGTAAAGAATAACTATAATTAACATAAAAATAAATACATATACATACAAATAAATATTTTAATAATTTGTTATTTATGGGTTTCTTTATTAAGATTTAATTAATTAATTTAATTAATTAATTTAATTTAATTTTTCTTTGACTCATTTATTTACATAACTTCTTATATCTGCATTCATTTATTTCCCGATTTATTTATTTCTGTTTTTCCTTGTCCTTATATGCTAATGAGGAGGCGTGTTTTTCAGGTGCAGGTTTAGTAATGGAGCTCAGAGAGAGAGAGAGGAGCTGATCTGAGTAGAAGAGTTTAGGAGCTGAAATATCGGGGGATGAAGTTCGGTATCAGATTTTGGGCAGTAAATGAATACAGAAATAAATAGTTATCTAAATGAATTAACAAATTAATCAAAAGAAAAATTAAACAATGTTAATAAAGAAACTCAAATAACAAATGATTAAGTTATTTATTTTTATATGAATTATAATGATTGATAACTTTTTTTTAAATCACCATACTACTTTTACTTGAGTGTTTTACTTACTTTTTTTATGTATTTATTTATTTTTACTTTTGTCAGTTTGGTCCCCCATAGTCTTCCATCCAATTGTAAACTGCTACCAGTTCTGCTGTATTTTACTGTACAAGAGATTAATTTCCATCTTCTATCAGTAGGCCTATCACTATAGGCTTTATTCACCTACATCACTATCGTGCACCAGAGCGAGGCTGTGGGGTACGGAAGTAGCTTTAGACCACTGCTTACTAGTAGCAATGCTACGTTCTCAAATTACACTTTTTCCAAAAAGAAAGACATATTCTAAAGGTCAAACCTTCCATAGTTTCTCCAAAGATCTGGAACTTCTCTGTGAACAAATTCACTAAATCAATAGAGATCATTATTTCAGTTTAAGAGGTATGATACTGTGTTAGCTAAAGCTAAGCTAAGGCTAGCCATGTTAATACTACCCAGCCAGCCAATTTAACCACATAAACGTTAACAGAGATACAGCTAGCTAACTAAACTAGCTAGCTAGCTAACTACGTTCTCCACCTATGACCTGATTAATCTTAAACTGGGTATTTTCTTGGTTTAACGTTAATGTTAGTCAAGCTGTAGCTCTGTAGATTAGCCTGCTTAGCTTAGCTAGCTAGCTAACGCTAGTTAATATACTACCATAGGGAGCCTGGTGTGTACACTTACACTGGACTGTATTTAACATTTAACAGTAGTGCTAACATTAACTTATGATTTGCTATTACAGATTATACAACAGTGAATTCCGACCTCACAATCTGATTGGTTGAGAAGTGTTCTAGCCGTGATGATATTTGTGATAACATCACTGCCTTCTCACACTAAACCTGTATCACTCCGCCGATGCGTTGCCGAGTAACGGCGTATTTATACACACAGAACACCCGCAGCAGTGTTAGCTTAGCACAGGCTAGCGCTCAGCCGCGGCACGCTCACCCGCAGCGCTGGCTCGTCTTTCGTGGAAAAAAGGGAAAGAAAATCGCTCGGCTAATGCTGTCTGACAGCCAGAACGCTAACCAGCCAGGCTATGCTAGGCTAAGCTAATGCTGAGCTAAAGCAAGCTACGCTAACCTAACCACAGTCCAGCCAGCTAGCTAAAACCAACACCACCCAGCAAAACAAGCAGAAATGCTCAAAAATGCGCAGCTTTCACCTGAAGACGACTCCACGGAGCAGGAGAGGAGAGTATTAGCGTTATTTCACCCTCCTAACGTTACCATCTTCACTTATTCCCAATTTAGATTTCAAGCTATTGTTTGTGGTGTTAGTCTGTATGAACCATACACCGTTTTGTAGTTAAGTTTCAGTTCTGTTACAGTTGTGTTGGAACTACTTTTTGGCGGAAGGCTCAGTCCATATTAAAGCATATTCAAACTGAATTACTTAAAGTTCTTTAATTTATTTTCTTTATTCATTCTGTAAAAAGAAACTGTTGTATAAAAGCAATAGAACACTCGAGGTCGTGTGTTATCACGAATAATGTTATTCGTGATAACACACTCCCTCTCGTGTTCTATTGCTTAATTAACTAGAGACTAAAGTGAGTTCAGAGCACTTTATAAAAGAGTTTCATTAAGACACTGGTTGGAATGTGAAGGTTGAAGAAGGATGATGTGCCCACTCTATTTACCTGGACAGATACAGTTCAGTAAAGCCTGTAAGGAGGGCTGGAATTAAACTACGGGATATTTCTTTATTTATTCATTTATTTCAAAAAAAAAAAAAAAAAAAAAACTTTATTTACAAGTTTTCACTACACAACAAAAAGGTACCCACACGCACGGACGCCCTCACGCACGCATGTACGAACACGTGAATTTTAAATACAGTAAACTAAGCTGATTGGGTAGCTCCTCACCACATTAACAACTTCTCCTGCACATAAACTTAAAACATGTAGAATTTTGGTCGGGGAGTAAATCAGGTCCAGAATTACATTATCAACTTATCATACAATAAATAAACACCCTCAATAATTTTACTCATCGAGGAGAGTCCATTAATGTTGAATCTGTACATCAGCTTAGTTTTAAAATGCAATATTTATTCTACTTGATTTTATTTTTACAATATTTAGGCCTGCCTGTCATAAAAATTATATAAATGACAAATCGTACAATATATGGAGAAACGTTTGGTGACCTTGGCCAGAATATCAGCTTTGTTTAAAAACGCAGCGTTTTTTTTTTTATATTATTACTATTATGATGTTTCATAATTGTAGTATTTAAATTTGAATGTTGCAATATTCTTTCAAAAAGAAATAAGGTAAAAGTTCCCTACTCTATGCTTTGTTAAATTGTGTAATTGTACATTCATTTTAAATCGTTATTTCAGCAGAATAAAAGTATAAAATTTTATGACAATAATAATAATAACAATAATAATAATAATAACAATAATAATAACAACAACTGATTATCACAATAAATTTTGGGACAATATATCGTACACTCAAAAATAGTTTTTGTGACCGGCCTATCAGCATTTATTTTATTTTAGTTTATTTTAATACACTTGAAATATATTGCAAATGTACTGCTTTGTGTATTGATGCACATATTGTGCACCTGCTAAAGCTAAAGGGGAAATAAACTTCACTATATTGCACTTTGAGTATATTTAATGTGTATTTTCATTAATTTGTTTAAAGAGAAAGTGTACTTTTAGTATTCTTTACCTAATTTTAACATACTTTTAATGCTGTTAATGATGCTTTGTTGTTACAAGGGTAGCAGGTCCAAACTGCAGGAGTGTGTGTGTATAGTGTGTGTGTATACTTTGTGTATATAGTGTGTGTATAGATTGTGTGTGTGTATTATGTGTGTATATAGTGTGTGTGTGTGTGTATAGTGTGTGTGTGTGTGTGTGTGTAGTGTGTATAGTGGGTGTGTAGTGTGTATAGTGTGTGTGTGTATAGTGTAGTGTGTATAGTGTGTGTGTGTGTGTGTGTGTGTGTGTGTGTGGATAGTGTGTGTAGTGTGTATAGTGTGTGTGTGTGTGTGTGTATAGTGTGTGTGTGTATAGTGTGTGTGTGTATAGTGTGTGTGTGTGTAGTGTGTGTGTGTGTGTGTATAGTGTGTGTGTGTGTGTGTGTGTGTATAGTGTGTGTGTGTGTGTGTGTATAGTGTGTGTGTGTGTGTGTGTATAGTGTGTGTGTGTATAGTGTGTGTGTGTGTGTGTATAGTGTGTGTAGTGTGTATAGTGTGTGTGTGTGTATAGTGTGTGTGTGTGTATAGTGTGTGTGTGTGTGTGTGTGTATAGTGTGTGTGTGTATAGTGTGTGTGTGTATAGTGTGTGTGTGGATAGTGTGTGTAGTGTGTATAGTGTGTGTGTGTGTGTGTAGTGTGTATAGTGTGAGTGTGTAGTGTGTGTGTGTGTGTGTGTGTGTGTGTGTGTGATGAATGGGGGTGTTGGTGTTTGGTCGATGCAGTATTGGCATTTCAGTTAAACAGAGGAGAGTCCTGTTTACTGTCCTGTAAACCAATCATTTACCATCCTGCCCACCATAAATCTAACACACACACACACACTACACACACACACTACACACACACACTACACACACACACTACACACACACACTACACACACACTACACACACACACACTACACACACACACACTATACACACACACACTATACACACACACACACTATACACACACTATACACACACACGCACGCACGCACAATACAACACACTATACACACTCACACACACTATACTCACACACACTATACACACACTACACACACACACACACACTATAAACACTCACACACACTATACACACTCACACACACTATACACACACACAGTGAGTACATATTACTGTAAATTATTATCTTTTAATGGATTAACACTGGAGATATGACACTGATAGTGTTTTTGGCAGCAGTTAATATAAACGTTATTTACCCAAACCCTCAGAACAAGACATTAATTACTCAGAAGTTGATTTTATTGCAGTATTTTGTGATTTATTGTTGTGGTTCATTGTTCTCGTCACTGATCTCGCTTTTAAAGCTGGTGTTGTGCTGAATTCAGCACCCCGCCAGGAAAAGCACCCTCTCTCAAGAGAGCACACATCCATGTCTTGTTGCCTTTAACATTACTTAATAAATGGAAAAACCCAACTGTTCTAAGAAATAAGGAACAAGAAACGTCACCTGCAGCCTCTCCTGAGAGAGGGGGGGCTTTTCCTGGCAGGGTTGCTGAATAGTGTTTAAATCTGCACCCCCGCCAGGAAAAGCACCCTCTCTCGGGAGAGGCTACAAGTTACGTTTATTTTTCCTTATTTATTACGAGCAGCATAATTAGAAACGTGCTCTCGAGAGAGGGTGCTTTTTCTGGCGGGGGTGCAGATATTGGCACGTATTCTAAATAAAAGATTTCTGCAATATCCTTTTGGGGGGGGCTGTGGTAGTGCACTATTGGAGTCTTTTGTTGTTAATTTCTTTATTTTTTCTGCTTACATTACTTTTATACTTTAAGTAAACGTGTTTTAAAAAGTACAGGTTTCAAAACTACTTAAAGATTAAAGTATGTGAAAGTATTTTATTTTATTAAACACTAGTATCTATACTTCTACCAACAGAGTAATGAATAGAGATACTTCTGAAGAGTGTGTGAGAGTATCTACACCAGTGTTTCCTGTAGCGTCTCTCAGTAAACTGAACGGAGCTCCAGTTCAGGGTTTATTCTCTGAGTTCATCATTCCAAACTAAATTCAACAATCCAGAACAGATTCTACATTAAACCCTGAGTAAGTGAATAAGTGAGTAATGTGAGTACTGTAAAGCGTGTTACAGGACGCAGATTAAAGTCTCTTCCTGCAGGATCAGACTGAGCTGATCAGTGAACAGTTTCATTAGCGTTATTTAACCCGGAGAACTGATCGCTCCGCTCCTCGTACACGACGTTTAATCTACCCTGCGTTTGAGTTCAGCAGCGCAGAGAGAGACACCAACTCTAATATTATTACAGAATTACTCATCAGATTAAATCAAGAAAAAAACGGATTTTACCCACAGATCCCTCCAGATAAATTCTCTACACTTTACTCTACACAAATTATATAAAAATGTTAAGAGATTTTCCTACAGATTTATAAAATTATGCTTAATTCTCATTAAAATGTAATCAAACTATTTTTTTTCCAAATGTTGTACAATTAATTCAGCATTATTATAATACAGTGTGTAAGACTGGTGGAGGAGAACATGATGCCAAGATGCATAAAAAACTGATTAAAAACCACCAGGGTTATTCCACCAAATATTGATTATTTCTGAACTCTTAAAACTTTATAAATATGAACTTGTTTTCTTTGCATTATTTGAGGTCTGAAAGCTCTGCATCTTTTTTGTTATTTCAGTCATTTCTCATTTTCTGTAAATAAATGCTCTAAATGAGAATATTTTTATTTGTAATTTGGGAGAAATGTTGTCTGTAGTTTATAGAATAAAACAACAATGTTCATTTTACTCAAACATAAACCTATAAATAGCAAAATCAGAGAAACTGATTCAGAAACTGAAGTGACCTCTTCATTTGTGTTTATTGTTTGGTCATGTGATCGTGTTGAGGTGATGTTTAACGACTGGTTGAAGTGTGTGTGGTTTTCATGACCTTGACACTGTATATGTGTGTGTGTGTGTGTGTGTTGATGGTGGTAGTAGTGGTGTACGCTGATGATCAGATGGTATCATTTATTATATCAGTAGTGATCTGAAGGTCACGGGGCTGGAAATTTAATTATAGCGGCTCTTTATTAAGTGGCCCATTTAAAAATGCTGAATCGCTGTCATTAATTTGGGGCTGTAATCCTGCAGGAAATGATCGTTTCTCTTTACACCATCCCACCAGTTTAGAGGTGTGTGTGTGTGTGTGTGTGTGTGTGTGTGTATGTGTGTGTGTGTGTGTGTGTGTGTGTGTGTGTGTGTGTGTGTGTGTGTGTGTGTGTGTGTGTGTGTATAGTGTGTGTTGTATTATGGTATATTTTATAGACGTTTCCTCACAGAGAGTGACAAACTGACCCACACAGACAATAATAATAATAATAATAATAATAAATTGGGACAGAATTTTAATATTGCAATATTAAAGTAATGATTTGTTTTATAGACAGACATATAAAAGCTGTTTATGTTTTGTATCACACTGTATTTTAAAATCCAATTTTGGATTGTCGTGCCCAAGCTTTTTCCTAATGTTGGTTATAAAATAACATTTATTAAATAAAATAGAGGTTTTAAGTTTAAAAAAAAGAAAGCAAGAATCAGAAGGTATCTTTTTAATGTTTAGATTTTACTGTAGTGGAATAATGAAAAAAATCGAGCATACAACATAAACTAGGGTTGCATTACACTGAAAAAACTATTAACTATTTGTTTTCTGATATATATATATATATATGAAAAATAAATATCATGAAAAATACACTTTATGTATCCAATGCTGGAGTAAAATATTGTGATGTAACTTTAAAAAACTAAAATAATAAATAATTATAATGAAATAAATAAATAAAGATATAAAGTCCCTCTATAATAAAAGTAATAAATGGTTGTTGTGTCGGTGGCTGATCAGTTAGTGTGTAGAAATGCTCTGTAAGCAGATTCGTGTATCTTTATGAGCCATTTATCAGATTATTCTCCACTGTTTTAATATTAGCAAATGAGACGCGAGTATTCAATTAGAGTCTAATCAGGCAGAATCTGAACAGATCAGATCAGAAACTCCAATTAATACACATTATACAACAACCAGCACACACACACACACACACACACACACACACACACACACACACACACAAGCTCTACATTTACACACACACACACACACCTGAACACTTTTACCTGCTCTACACACTCACTCACTATACACACACTGCTCTACATTTACCATTTACACACACACACACACACACACACACACACACACACACACACACACACACACACACACACACACACACACACACACACACACACACACACACACACACACACACACACACACCTCAACACCTTTACCTGCTCTACACACACACTCACTAAACACACACACACAACCAGCGGAGAGAATTATAGCAGCAGAGACTCGTCCCAATCCAACACACACCACACACACACACACACACACACACACACACACACACACCTCAATTTTAGAACTCTACCTCACTTTGCCACACTGTACCTCACACTGCTTCTCTCTAACGCACTTTACCTCACTCTACCTGCAGTCCAGTTGTTATATTAGCACAGTTTACAGAGTGTGATAAAATAAAAGAGCAGAATCACTAATACACTACAAGTACTGAATAAAAACTTACCTTTAGCTGATCAGTTTACTCTCAGTAAGGAGAGTTTTTGGCTCCTGAGGGAAATAAATCCAGTTTCCTGCAGAAACTCCACAACATCTAAAACTGTGACAATAAATAAAATAAGAAATATTAGAAATTATTCTTTTTATCATCTTTATCTTTTTACAAATTAAAGAACAGAAACGGCCACTTATCCAGTACAGCAGCTAAAACTCAGATTCAGACTGTTTACACCTGAGGATTTAAAGTGGAACGGAATAATTTAAACAGTAAACTGAGTTCAGATTCACCTTAACGTTATTCTTACCTGTTTAACCGGTAAGTTACAGTAGTGAACATGAGCGCGAGCACAGTGTAGTTAATTAACACATCAGACTGATATTAAGCTTCATTATGCTGTGTGAGCTCGCGCGCAGCTAATTAACACACCTGCAACCCAACAGAGTTCAAACAGAGCCGAATCACCGCCAGCAGCGCGTCCCCTGATTGGTTCAACAGTAAGCAGAATGCTGATTGGCTATTAGCTAAGCCCCTCCCTTCAGGTGTGAAGCGGAGCTGGTTTATGGAGACCCCGCCCACTCCCCCTATCTCCGCCCACTCCCCCTATCTCCACCGTTAGATTAAAAATCACTCCGAAACGATAGAGCACTGTCAATGCGAAAGAGAGAGCCCGCGAGTGTGGGTGATTGGTACGGGAGGTAACTCAGGCCAAAAATAAAACTAAAATGAAAATGCAAATACCTTTTTGGACATTCTTTTTCCAAACGTGTAAAAACATGACAAAATTAAGAACCTAAAGTCACAAAATTAAAAAGGCTTTTTGCCAATTAAATTTCATTACCATGCGGGAATTTCACAGTGAAATTTTAAATCAAAAAGCTCATTTAAAAGCTGTTCCTTTTCTTAATGGACTGTGTAATAAATGTAAAAACTAAAATCAAAATTCAATGGTAGAGTTTTTATTATTTACTCTTCTGTTCCATTTTTCTTTTTTCTTTTCTTAACTTAACCAGCATGCAAATACATAAAAATAAAACCAATAAGCAGGGCTACAACTATGAATCCTCCCGCAAGGGCAAGGCGCTGGAGTACAGCGGGCAGAGCTGTAGGAAACGATTTATTTATGCTTTTAATTTTGTCACAATATTTTATTACATGTTTGGAAAAAGAAAGCAGAAAATGGCATTTTCATTTCAGTGTTTTCATTTTTAGTTTCCTCCCATATAACGGAGCTTAACAGCTAAAAGCTCAATTAAAAACAGTAGCTCTCTAATTATCCAGGTTGTTCCTTTCATTTTAAAAAGTATAATAATCAATTTAGCTAAAAAAGCTAAGAAAACTAATGTGTATATATTTTTTTCTACTGTAAACAGGTTTTAGTCAGATGACGTCAGCAACCCCGCTCCTGAGAGCTGATTGGTTGGTGAGCTGATGCTGGAGTTAAAAGCTTTAAACATTATGTTTTTGGTACTAAAATATTTGATATTGTTCTGTGTTGAGATTTGCAGTATATTCAGTGTGAAATTTATTAACAAAAATGTATAAAAAACTGATTGTGCACTCACATTTAGGAGCGCCCCCTAGTGGCCAAACAAATGCACAGTATGAGCTTTAGGTGAGGGACTTTTTATCGAATAGAAATATCAGTACCCCCCAACTCTGAAAGGAGGGGCTTTTCGATGGAAAAGCAGTATGACCTACTGTACTCTCTCTCTCTCTCTCTCTCACTCTCTCTCTCTCTCTCTCTCTCAGACTTCGGCTGCTGATGGAGAAACAGCACGACCCAGAATTTAGATCCACTCAAATAGAGCCTTCTAATATTTTATATATTTATTTGAAAATATTTACAATTATATAAATAATATTAACATGTATGTATTAATTTGAGTTAAGGAATAACTGGTTTAAGTGTAGAGTAATATTGCAGCTGTGTGAGAGAATGCTGTGCTGGCTGTGCTGCATGCTGTGTTAATGGAGTAATTAATTAAGCGTGGCTCTGTCTCAAGGGCATTGTTGTGCTAATTGTTCTCATTGACTTAATTATTTGTTTGTCAATTAAATTTGCATACTGTAGGCAGTGCTGGTGATTGATTGGCTGGTGATTGGTGTTAAGTGCTGTGCTCTGCTGTTACACAGATCTCTGTACAGATCAGAATCTATTAAAGCTGTTCAGAGCCACTGAAATCTGCTGCCCACAGTGAACTGAAAACAGACTGATATATATATATATGTTATAAATTTCTGTTCATACAGTTACTAAAAAGTTGCAAACAAAACTAATTAACATGTTAAAAAATAAAGTATTTAAATGTAGGTCGTGCTGCTTCTCCATCAGGGCACACACACACACACACACACACCAGATCAATCAATCAATATTAAATCAATACATGTCTTAAAGCCTCAAAACAACAATAATGTTTATAAAATAATTTCTGGGATAGATCAGGCTGGTCATCATTACAGGACTCTGGTGTCCTGCAGAAGGCCGGGGGTGTCGTCCTGCACCTGTCTCACTGTGAAAAGAGGTTAGAATGAGATGCTAATAGGGGGCGGGATGAACCCGGGGCGCCGGGGTAGAGGTCAGAGGTCAAGTAGTGAATGATCTGAGTTAATTCAGGAGGTCAGAAAACAACAGCATTCCTCTCCCACGCCGTCGCTAACTCAGATAATCCCATCCAGAGAACTCTCACTGACCCTCACTCACCGTCTCACCATCTCACTATATCACTATTTCACTATCTCAATATTTCACTATATCACTATCTCAATATCTCACTATATCACTATCTCACTATTTCACTATCTCACCCTCTCACCATCTCACTATCTCACTATTTCACTATCTCAATATCTCACTATGTCACTATTTCACTCTCACTATCTCACTATCTCAATATCTCACTATATCACTATCTCACTATTTCACTATATCACTATCTCAATATCTCACTATCTCACTATTTCACTATTTCACTATCTCAATATCTCACTATATCACTATCTCAATATCTCACTATTTCACTATCTCAATATCTCACTATTTCACTATCTCAATATCTCAATATCTCACTATGTCACTATTTCACTCTCACTATCTCACTATCTCAATATCTCACTATATCACTATCTCACTATTTCACTATATCACTATGTCACTATTTCACTATTTCACTATCTCACTATCTCAATATCTCAATATCTCACTCTCTCACCATCTCACTATATCACTATATCACTATTTCACTATATCACTATCTCAATATCTCAATATCTCACTCTCTCACTATCTCACTATCTCACTATCTCACTATATCACTATCTATTACTATCTCAATATATCACTATGTCACTATGTCACTATCTCACTATATCACTCTCACTATCTCACTATATCACTATCTCACTATCTCACTATCTATTACTATCTCAATATATCACTATGTCACTATGTCACTATCTCACTATATCACTCTCACTATCTCACTATATCACTATCTCACTATCTCACTATCTCAATATATCCAATAAATATCCAAATAACTTTAGTGTGGTTTTAGTTTAATCAGACTGTGTTTGTCTATTGTTGTGACGTAGATGAAGATCAGAACACATTTAATCACCAATTTATGCAGAAATCCAAGTATAATCCCAAAGGATTCACATATTTTTACTTCCAACTGTTTCCTCCATAACTGTATATAAACACAGAAAACTTCCTCTGCTGAGAAGAGTTTGTTGAACACGTCTAGGTAGCTGCACTGTTACAATAGCAATCCACCAAAGACAGAGCTCACCTGGTTCTACTCTTAAAGAGAATGATGAACAAGAGACACTCTGATTGGTTTATTTCACATTACGCCCAAAATTATTAAACACACCCATGATTAATTAAGAGAATTAGTACTTTTTTCCATAGTTACCATAGCAACTGACACACTGACATGCCCTAGATCAAGCTGCACAGGGCCTAATTCTAAAATTTATTCCTAGCAGCTTTAGGCTCTAACAGGAGAAATTGTGTTTTATCACTATTTAACAGGTTTATTTTATTTATTCTTTGGCTGATATGAAGAGCTGTGTGTAAAAGATCCACATAACAATGAAAATTTACATCATTTACCCAGTGGGAGCATATATAATGTAAATAATAACGGTCCTAATATAGAGCCTTGCTGAATTCCATATCTTACCTTAGTATATAACTGGAATCTATATGGTTATGCTGTGTGTTGTGTGGTTCTGTGCTGTAGTTCTGCTGTATGTCAGTAGTAATTTTCAGCGTCTGTTTTCTCAGGAAGTGAAGAGAAAGATCAGACTCTGCAGTTTTTAAATAGAAAAAGTCTTTTTTTCTCTTTAAGAGCAGCTGAACAGCTCAGCCATTAGAGAGAAGCTTTAAGCAGTGAGATGTAATTTGTTGATATTAAATTATCCAACAAAAGTGAGGCGCTAAATAAATGTTAAGATACTTAAGATGCCAAAATATAAGTAGATAAATACATCAAGCGTCCGGCGCGAGTCGGGCTTTTCTGATTTCTTCAGTAATTCAGTTTGACACAGTAATTAAATGAAGGAAGCAGCTCCCATTTCCACTCGTCCCTCTGAATCCATCATCATTTAAACACTCGTCTTCCTCTGCTACACACACACTATACACACACACACACACACACACACACACACTATACACACACACACACACACACACACACACACTCCAGCAGGAAGAGATGAAGAAGTTAAACAACAGCATTATTTTAAAGCAGTTAAAAACGGCACCATTGATCAATTTTAATAGTTGTCTTTGTTTCCGGCTCTCAGTCGAAACGTCCAAATAATTGCTTACCTGTTTTTGTCTCTATTTACAATCTGCCGTATTTGCATTCTCTACAGAAAAAAGATTAAATCGTTACGCAGAAGTGTCGTCTCAAATCTCCCTCTAAACGCTGTCGTTTATTAATAAACAACCATTTATGCGCTGGAAGCTGAGGGACGCTGAGGGACGCTGAGGGACACTGAGGGACGCTGAGGGACGCTGAGGGACACCGAAGGACACTGAGGGACGCTGAGGGACACTGAGGGACACTGAGGGACACTGTGGGACGCCGAGGGACGCTGAGGGATGCTGAAGGACACAGAGGGACGCTGAGGGATGCTGAGGGACGCTGAGGGATGCTGAGGGATGCTGAGGGGTGCTGAAGGACACTGAGGGACGCTGAGGGATGCTGAGGGACACTGAGGGACACTGAGGGATGCTGAGGGACCCTGAGGGATGCTGAGGGACACTGTGGGATGCTGAGGGACCCTGAGGGATGCTGAGGGACGCTGAGGGAAGCTGAGGGACACTGAGGGACCCTGAGGGACGCTGAGGGACACTGTGGGATGCTGAGGGACGCTGAGGGAAGCTGAGGGACACTGAAGAATGCTAAGGGATGCTGAGGGACGCTGTCGTTGGTGGAGGAACCGGGGGAGATGGGTGGAAATATCAGATATAGGTGGATTTGATTCTGCAGATATTGTTTTAAAATAAACTTTTATTTTGAAAGCGCCCCAAAATCTGCACCCCCGCCATGAAAAGCACCTCCTCTCAGAATCGTGTTTATAATTAAGCTTTTGGATGCTGAGTGGTCCAGTGGTTTAAAGCACTGCCACTATTAGCGGGAGGTCGCAGGTTCGAATCCCGCTCATGCAGCTTAACCATCAAGCTGCCGGCGCTCAGAGGGAGCACAATTGGCCATGATCTCTCTGGGTGGGTACAGTACAGTAGAGGGCGCTCTTTCTTCCCCCTCATCACTCCTAGGGTGATGTGGATCAGCACAAGGCTGCGTCTGTGAGCTGATGTATCAGAACCGAGTCGCTGTGCTTTCCTCTGAGCGTTAGCGCTGTGATGCTACTCGGTAATGCTACAGCATCAGCAGCAGCTCGAAAAGAGGCGGAGTCTGACTTCACATGTATCGGAGGAGGCGTGTGCTGGTCTTCTTAACCCTCCTGGTGTGTTGAGGCATCACTAATGTCATAATGAGTTGGTTGGGTTATTGGCCGTATAAATTGGGGAGAAAATGAAAAAAAAAAAAAAAAAATAATAATAATAATAATAATAATAATAATTAAGCTTTTATTAAGAAGCGTACGCTCTGCTGAGAGAGGGTGCTTTTCCTGGCGGGGGTTCAGATTCAGTTATTACTTTAGGAAGTTTTGATACTTATTAGTTTATCACTATAAGATATTTAGGATTTCAGGCCTAATAAAAAGCAGATTTTCCACATTACATTAAGTCAGGAAGTGGGGGGGGGGGACTAGTTTATGACCTAACGACCCGACTTTTGTTTAAATCAAGTTTGTATGTATTTTCCATGTGTTTGAGTATTTTTTTCCATGTCTGTGCGTCCTCTGGATATGACCCTGGTGCAGAGCGGGTGAAGAGAGTTTGACTCTGACGGCCGGCTGAGGGGGATCGAACCCAATAAACCTGCTTTTCTCTGAACCTGAACTCAGAATTATCTGTTTTGTTTGATAAAGAACAACAAGAGAAACCCCACTGTTGAGGACACGGCAAAACAAAACCCAACACTGATATGGTGCTGAATTCAGAACCCCGCCAGGAAAAGCCCCCTCTCTCAGGAGAGGCAGCAGGTGACATTTATTTTTCCTTATTTCTTTATGAGTCAGCGTAGGTTAGAACAGTATCTTGGATAATTTTTCCATTTTCTAAGTAAACTTAAAGCTGAGAAGACGTGGATGCGTGCTCCCTAGAGAGGGTGCTTTTCCTGGCGGGGTGCTGAATTCAGCACAACACCGGCTTTACACGCAAGACCAGTGATGAGCACAATAAATCACAACAATAAATCACAACAATAAATCACAACAATAAATCACAACAATAAATCACAACAATAAATCACAACAATAAATCACAACAATAAATCACAATATACTGCAATAAAAACTTCTGGAAAATTAATGTCTTGTTCTGACTGGAAGGGTTTGGTTTATCTAACGTTTATATTAACTTCTGAAAAATATAAACAATATAAAATATAAAACATAAAGTTACATTATTTTAATAAAAATACACCATCGTAAAAAGTGCTTTCAGTACAAAAAAAAACCAGGACTCATCGCTTCTGAGTTTTTTAAAAAGATTGGAGAAAATGTAAATATACAACAAAATTCACATGTAAATACATAATGATAATAATAATAATAATAATAATAATAATAAATAAACAAATCTGGTATATATAATGTTTTTTAAGAACAGTAAATATAATGTGGAGTAACATGTTTAGGTTGTAAAGTCAGCTTTAGTTGGATTTTGTGATTAAATGTAATACTACAAATGTTCCAAGACACTGTAGGGGGGCTTTAATTAAATAAATTAATTAAATATTTGGTGGAATAACCCTGTTTTTTTTAATGCATCTTGGCATCATGTTCTCCTCCACCAGTCTTACACACTGCTTTTGGATAACTTTATGCTGCTTTACTCCTGGTGTAAAAATTCAAGCAGTTCAGTTTGGTGGTTTGATGGTTTGTGATCATCCATCTTCCTCTTGATTATATTCCAGAGGTTTTCAATTTGGTAAAATCAAAGAAAATCAAAATTTTTAAGTATTTACAGAGCTGTATTGATGACGCTGTGTTTGATCTCGGGATCAGGGGGTGTTGAACACTGAGGTGCTTCCCCCTGGCGGCCGCCAGAGAGAATTACACCTGCACTGATTAAACAGCCTGTAGAACAAAGACCATCAAATCTGTATCTATAATTTATCTAAAGATCAAAAGACAGGAGAAAAGAGAGAGATCACGAGATCATACCTAACTCTCATATTTATATTTAGTTATAAATATTATATATTCTTAATAATAAGTCTGTATTTCTGTACTAAATTATTACAGTAGATATCTTGCTGAAGTTTATATACTGCAAAATATATTGTAGATGAAATCGCAAACAGTATTTTAGTTTTATATGTGAAGAGTTATTTTTCTTTGCTTAAATTATTAAAGCATTGAATTATAAACTATATATTAAAATGATTTTGCTTGTTCCTTTGTCCAACTTAAAAGAGCCACTCTATAGTTTTTATTTTAGAGCATTTAACTCTAATAAAATCATCTTCTTAAAACCTTTGGACCCCCGCTCTCTTTTCCAGATGCTTTCTCGGGTGTAAACTGGTGTAAACTGGGAGATAACCCCTAACAAGCTTTCACCATTCCACACTTAAAATACAATATTGCACAGCAGTGTTTTGTACTATGGTTCAGTAATAATAATAATATATTTTTATTTATTTATTTTCTGCTTTCCCTTGGCGTTTCGACCCTCAACCACAATATATATATATATATATATATATACAGATTTAACGCTTTAATCTTTTCTTTCTTCTATAAAGTTTTTTTTACTACACGTCTTTCTCAACTCCTTTGTCTATATGAGTAAATATATAATCAGTGTGAGCTGATATTGTATAAAAATTTAACTTTAATCTTTCTGTAAGTAAATATGTATGCAAGTCTTTTTTATTTATACTTTATTTGCAGAGTTTTGTTACAAAACTGAAAAGATCAGGGATAAAGTACAGTATGTGTGTTGGCCTGACAGAGTAATTACACCAATAAACTAATTACACTACTGTATTTGATTATTAACATTTCAAAAATAAAAATTCAAATATATTTTTAAATTGTATAAAAATATGTTAACCAAACCTAGCAGTACCACTCCGGTCCACTGGGGGAGCCACAGCCCACAGGATTACATAAAAACTGATGTAGAATCGAGGCTTTTTCCACTTTTACCTAACATTTCATAAACGAGTTATAAATTTAATTTATAACATTTCATAGCATGATATTTTTGTAGTGTAATTATGATTATTGTATATAAACTCTGTTAATGTTTATAAGTATTGGTCAGAGGTAGATACAGTCCCTTCATCTCAGAAAAAAAATATATGCTATAAAATCAATTAACTAATGTCTTATTTACATAAAAATACTTAATATGTATATATAGCAAGGTAACCAGAATATCACATGATATTAACGTCATCAGTCCTGCAGAAGGTTCAGTATTGCATGTCACGTTTGAAAGATGTTCATTTTGATGGAATTTTGATAATTCTTTGAATTAATTAATTTGATGCTTCAGGCCACTAGGGGTTTCTGGTTTGCCGTAAAGTCATTCTATAAGTTTGGTAAAGTTTACAGCGTCCTGCAGAAGGTTCAGTATTCCATGTCACGTCTGCGAGACGTTTCTGTGGAATTTTGAAGGTCATTTGCATTTATCTCGAAAGACCCTACCAGGTCCTTGGCCCTGCAGGACACTCGGGGTTTACGTTTCTCTGTTAAGTAATTCTGTAAGTTTGGTAAAGTTTACAGCGTCCTGTAGAAGGTACGGTGTTCCGCGTCACGTCTGCGAGACGTTTCTGTCGATGGAATTTTGATGGTCGTTTGAATTGATCTCGAAGGACCCCACCAGGTCCTTGACGCTGCAGGCGGCTCGGGGTTTCTCCAGGCTGTCTCCTAAAGCCTTCAGCTTCCGCGGGTTGGTGTTGAGACTCTTGGACCTGAGGGCTGGGTACATCCTGTCTTCGGCTACTAACAGCTTATCTGTGTCTCCCACGTCCCACTCATCCCCGTGACTCTTCTCTCGTCCCAGTCCGTCCTCTCGGTTCTCTTGTCCCCCTGACCCGGCCGAGCCGTCAAAGACCTTCTCTGCAGACACTCTGGGCATGTGTCCGGACAGACAGGGATGAACTTTGTACTCAAAGCGAGGGGCCCAGCGTCCCGTCGTCGGTGACCTGCTCATCTGGTCCTGTAAACTGCAGGGTTCTGAGGCCCAGGTGTCCCCTCGTGTCCCCAGTCTTGGTGGTTGTCCTGCCTGAGAATAGACCATGGTGCTCCAGGCCCTGTTTTCAGGTAAGAGTGAATTCTTCATGCCCCCGGCGGGATACTGGCGTAGGGACTGCGCCCGCTCCAAAGGGTACGAAACCACCGTGTCCAGCCTCGTCTTCCCCACGGTGACGCCGGCTCGCTCCAGCGCCGCATCCAGCAGGGCGTGCGGATTCTTCAGCGGCTCGGTGGAGGTCAGTCTCGGCTCTTGGCAGTTCTGCCCCTCGTCTTGTGGAGCGCAGGGGGATATGAGAATGTCCACGCTGGAGGTGGAGCGTCTCCTCTGCCGCAGGGGATGCACGTTCAGCATGGTGCCGAAGGAAGACGATCCTTGCGGGATCAAGTGAAGCTCGCTGCCACACAGACTGCCACGCCTTTCCGGACTCCCGTGGCCCCTGTGGTCACCAGTCACTTCGTCTGCAGCCGGACGTTCCTCAGCATCCAGGTGAAATCTGTACAGGCTGTAGCCGTCGTTGCTGTTGATGCTTCCTTGCCGGTGCAGAAAACAGTCGCCCATGTTCGAGCCTCCGGAACGCGTCCGGACCAGTTCTGAGCGTTCAACTCCGGCGAGGCGCTCTAGAGCTCGCATCATGCGGCCCGAAAACTCCTCTAGCTGACCCAAACGCAGGTCCACCGTCTGCAGCGAGGCCTTCATGGTGTGCTCCCGTTCATTCACTTCCTCCAGACGCATGGACATGTTCTCCACCCTGCCAACAACATCAAAGATAACAAATGTAGCACATGTACGGAATTAAGCCCAATTTATACTTCTGCGTCAAACCTACTGCCTACCCTACGCGTCGTCGCGTACCCTAAGCCGTAGCCTACACCGCAACTTGACGTGCACCTCTGTGCCTCGCGCTCCCTCCCTAACATTCCCACCTTCGCAGTTAAAACTGCAGCGTGACGCAGAGCCGCTGCGCCTAAGTATAAACATGCTACGCTGCGTAGCACATTCTGCGTAGGATACGGCGTAGGTTCAACGCAGAAGTATAAATTGGGCTTTAGGTTATGTTCAAAAGTGGAACTTTGTGTGGGTAGTTGGTTGGTTGCTGAGATGTTGCTATGTGGATGCTATGCAGTTGCTATTGGTATCCAAAGTGGTTGCTATGGTGTCACTAGGCTTGTGCTATGGCATGCCAAGTGGTTAGTAAGGTGTTTGATACATTAACTCAGATGGTTGCCAAGGTGTTGCTTTGTAAATGCTATGCAGTTGCTATGGTATCCAAAGTGGTTGCAGAGATGCGGATAAGTGGTTGATATATGGTTTTGAGGAACTGAATTTTTGTACAATCTTATAAACTTTAATTTGGAAATTATTTTACTTTGTCCAAAGTCTTTTAGGAATACAGATCAGATCAGAACGTTATGGCCTAAAGGTTATAAATCAGATCTGGTGTATTACTGAATCGGCTGGATTAGTATTAATCTGATCAGATTACCGTTCTGTGGTGACTCGGATGCGTTCGTCGTTGGACGACTGTTCCTCGTCCTCCTTCTCCCGGAAATATTCCTCCACGCACTGTTCCTCAAACTCATACAGACTCTTCAGCTCTTCTACACTCAGGATCAGCTCTGAGGAACAGCACGACATTACAACATCAGACTAAGATTAGACTGAGATTAGACACAACAGGCTGAGATTAGACTGGGATTAGACACAGCAGTCTGGGATTAGACACAGCAGTCTGGGATTAGACACAGCAGTCTGGGATTAGACACAGCAGTCTGGGATTAGAGTGAGATTAGACACAACAGGCTGAGATTAGACTGGGATTAGACACAGCAGTCTGGGATTAGACACAGCAGTCTGGGATTAGACACAGCAGTCTGGGATTAGACACAGCAGTCTGGGATTAGAGTGAGATTAGACACAACAGGCTGAGATTAGACTGGGATTAGACACAGCAGTCTGGGATTAGACACAGCAGTCTGGGATTAGAGTGAGATTAGAGTGAGTTACTGAGTCCGCGGTCGCGCTCGTCCAGCTCGCCCTCCTTCCTCCTCCTCTTGCAGCGGCAGCACAGGCGCTTCAGGACGATGTAGATGTGGCTGAAGATGATGAGGGGAGGAGGAAGAACCGGCCGGTCGTGGAAGGTCATGATCAGCTGATACCGCTGGAACTTCCACACCTGATTGGAGATGGACTTCACTTCAAAGAACGTGTTGCTGTTTAGAAAACATCAAAGAACATCTGTTACTTTTGGAGTGTCCATTTAAATTTTAATTATTGATCAAACTAATTCAATTAACCAATTAATTAAAAAAAGAAAATTATCAGAAAAACGAGTCGATCAGGAAAAGCACCGTGTCTACATCAACCCATCAATTAGTATTCATGGCCCCGCCCACCTCGGCTCGGGACCGCCCACAGGCGTAGCTGAAGCCGGGCAGCGACGCCGTCTCGTCAGATAGGAGCTAAATAACAGCACTAGGAACAGCATGCAGTTCATTCCTGTGTTATTTGTGCGAATAACACATCAGTGTTTATATACTTTACCCAGTAATTCAGAGCTAAGAAACAAATGGTTAGAATTAGTCTATGGAGGAAAAACACCACCAGCCAAGTACTACTGAGATAGGTAAGTGTTTAGATGTTTAGAACAGTTCTGTTTACACTAGTTAAAAGTAAAAATCCACCCCGGGGTTTAAATAGGATCTCCGGTGGATTTGGTGTTTTACAGAGACTCTAAGACTAGGTCAGTGTCTGAACTGCACTTAGCAGGACATTATTACACATGTTATAAAGTAGCATATGACATTGTAAAGACTGTTATTAGTGTAAAAATGTCTTTATTTTAAAACATTTCTAACTGTTGTTCATCTCACCGCCTCCTGGTGTCGCAGTGCTGTTAGCCAATCAGAAGTGAGATATGTTTGCTTGTATGAATATTCATGAGCAAGAGCTGAAATGCTATCATCTCTCTCAATACACTCCTCCACTGGACTAAAGCAGTGTTATACCGGATCACCAGAGCACTTTTTTCAACCAACTCATCTAGCATTTATTCATACTAGAGACACATCTAGACATAAATAAAAATGTGGGACTCACTTAAACACAGCGATCAGCAGATTAACCAGAAGGATGTTCGCCACCAGCAGGTAACAGGCCATGATGGCAGGTGTTAGCCACGCCCCCGGGATACAGGGCGGCAGCTTCTTCCCGTCTTCATCGTACATGTTCTCTCCACAGGGAGCTGCCAATCAAGAGCTCCTTCAGATTAACCGCTCTATAATCCCCCATCACGCATCATTAACCCTTTAACGCTCTCAACCTAACCTGATTGGGCCGTCTCGTCCAATCAGCACAGGTATATTACACTAATGACCACTAGAGGTTGCTGTGTCTTTCAAACTTTTCAGTTTGGCTTAAATCAGGTGTGAAAAGGCTTTTGACATAACAGTGTTCAGTAGCTCCTCCATTTCCACTCGCTGTTGTGTTTTTAACGTGGATCTCCGTGGAAATCGTGGCACGCCCAAACTGTAATTGCGGTGCACGGCAGTGGACAAATATCTATTTTATTAAAGGCGAGGAGACGAAACTCAGAGATGTGCGTCCGGACGGGACTAAAATTACCGGAGGAGCACGGAGTTCAGAGAAAAACAGTAGATAATTCAGCCTGTAATTTTCTCAGAGGACGTCTGAGAAAAACACCTACATGATAGTTCTGGACGGGAATAAAATCACAGAGGATAAAAAAAACATAAAAGAGAAAATTACCCAGAACCTCCTGAGAAACTAATCCCATCCAGATAAAGCTTATAGTTTTCTAAGCTTAGCTCAGCTTTACCCCCACAAAAGTTGTTTTTGTCTTTAAGGCGCCAATAGAATTAATTTCACCTTTTTTACTCTCAATAAAATATAACTTAAAAGCTGATTAATGGGGTTTTCCACTACATAAATCATAAAGAACGTATTTAAACATCCCATTGCTTTTCTCTTTTTAAGAGCATTAAAGGGTTAATTATTCAGCTTTGTCAAATATTACAATTCCCACAGTATAATAATATAATACTCAATAATACTCACGGTTTATCTCCATTGCATAGACTTAATATTGCGGGGAAAAAAAAAAACACAAAATGAGAACAAGAAATTTCATTTTTTATCTCAAAACAATAATCTGACAAACAATAATCAACAAGTGCATAAAGTACAGTACAAAAGTCAAAAGTTTAGAAAC
Source organism: Astyanax mexicanus (assembly GCF_023375975.1). Lineage (NCBI taxonomy): Eukaryota > Metazoa > Chordata > Actinopteri > Characiformes > Acestrorhamphidae > Astyanax > Astyanax mexicanus. Next base: position 661,891 of record NW_026040053.1, read on the forward strand.
ACCTTCTAATAAATCTTTTATTTATTTTTTTTTTTCCTACATAGTAAATGAACAGTGAAGTGATCTATCAGATTATGAAGGAACACATAATGAATCATGTAGAAACTTAAAAACAGTGTTAAACAAACCAAAATACTCTGTGAAGTATTTAGATACTCTTATCTGAGGAGCTGTTTGTTAACTTGTGGTTTCTGTGGCTGGAAACTCTGATAAACTTAGGGGTGATCCTGATGAGTGCCAGTTCCATCATTATAACATTTTTGTTTTATGTTTTTCAGATTGACTGACATTTTTATCTTATAGTCATTTTTTTATTTCTTTATTTAGTTGAGTAGTTGTTTCTTCTCATAACCTGGATTCGAACATTACTCAAATATTCACTATTCACTGTATACCTGTAACTCTACCTCTTCACTACTTTACTTTAACTGATGCTCTCAAACTTTACATTAAGAGACAAGAAATTCAAGTAATTAACTCTTGATGAGTTCAGCACAGCTGTTAACTGAAAGCCTGAATTCCAGGAGACTCTACCTCATAAAACTGACTGAGAAAATATACAACATATTCTGGTTTAACACATTTTGTTTATTAATGATTCCTAATGTTTTTCCTTCATAATTGAGATGAATTTAATATTAATCTACTAAACTTCCCAAAACTCCAGAGACTAGTTTAGAATTTGTAGTGCAGTATCTGAAGACACCAGTAGGGGGCAGGAGGGCGGGGCACAATCACACACCCAGTCCAGAACACACGACTCAGAGAGCGATGAGCGGAGCGAGTGATTGGACGGGGAGCGGCGGTACAGGTGGAGGTGGGGGAGGGGGCGGGGCCGGATGGAGCGGGATCGGATCATTCAGTCGTGAATCAGGAAACGGAATCTTACTATGAATTCTAGTCTTACGGTCTATCGAGTCTGCAAACACCTCTCCGTAAATCATCCAGTACGGCATGTAGAAGATGTTCCTCGCCAGCCGCCAGGTCGGCTCCTCGTCCGGGTGCAGGATGGCCTGCCGCGCCACGCCGAAACTCATCAACACCACCAGCATGATCACCACGAAGTACAGCATGTCAATCATCTGAACACACACACACACACACACATATATATACATATATATATATATATATATGGGATATTCCACCGAATGGGTGTCATTTCTGTATGAAATGAATAAAGTTAAATTTATTTAGCGCCTTTCTATAAACGCAAGGGCGCTTCACAATTTACACGCTTTACACTCAACCGTTCACACTCAGCACTCATCCACACACTGGTGAGAAGCGGCAGTCAATAGTGCACAGCGTACTCTCAACCAGAAACAACCCCCGTTCACCTGGAGGACTGCATCCAGCATTACAGCATTTACCCAGAACAGAGTGACAATCCATATCTGGGCACAGTCATACATATATTTACACACATACACTTACATACATACCACTAGGAGTGTGCCATATTGTACCATACACAATAATATCACCATTTTTTTTATATCGTGAACGATATTATCCCCTGAAATATGGTGGGATATCACCCACCCCTAATTATTTATCACATCAGGGTTCTACTTTTATACTGTTTTTTTTTTCAAAAGAAAAATTCACACTGTTCTCATTCATACATAAATATATTGTATATATATGATCTGCTCACTCACCATTTTGCCGATCATCATGACGTACGGCCCCAGGTACTTGTTGACGCCGAAGATGTCGAGGACCCGGATGTACCAGAAGATGATGTCGACGCAGTAGATGACCCGGCCGTACCCCATGTAGGAGTTCTGGAGGCGGAGCAGCAAACCCAGCAGAAACATGGAGATCGCCACCAGATCCGTGATGTTCCAGTAATCCTCCAACCACACGTTAATCTTCTGCTTCAACTTCCCCGGCTCAGACATCAGGATCTACACATATTACACACATATATTATACATATATACATAAATATACATCACATACATGATACATATATATACACATATATACATAAATATACATCACATACATTACACATATATATACACATATATACATAAATATACATCACATACATTACACGTATCTATACATACATATAAACATAAATACACATCACACATATATAATTTTACATTATTTTAAAGTTTTAGTTTTTTATTAATAGTTTATCTTTTTCTTATTATTTATTTATTTTTTATTTGTAATTTTTTATTTTTTATTTATTTATTTTTTATCCATTAATGTATGTTCTTAGTTTATTATTCATTTTATCATTGCTTATCATTCTTATCATTTTATATTTTATTATTATAATTTTTTTTTATTTTTACATTTTTTAAATTCTTTGCATTTTGTGTCAATTTGTTATTTGCGGTATTTTAGCATTTCGTATTTTAGATATATTTTTTATTCATATATATTAAATGATGGTTTAAAATGAGTATTTCTTTTATTTATAACTTTTTCTTTATAGTTTAGATGAATTTAGTAGTAATCTACAATAAAAAAAATACAGAATCTTTACAGCGCAAAACATCTGAAAACTCCAGAGTTTAGAATTTGTAGTGCAGTATCTGAAGACACCAGTAGGGGGCAGGAGGGCGGGGCACAATCACACACCCAGATCATTTTCTGGGTTTATCTAAATACCTGTGAGTATCAGGATTTAAGGGGGCGGGGCTCACCTGTCGGACTTTCTCCAGTCCCAGAGTGATGATGTAAGAGATGACGATCCACTCCTGCAGTGACGGCCATCGCTCCATCTTCACCAGGATGATGTAATTATACAGCATGAGGTAAACCAGGTAAGCAATCTGAAAAACATTCTCACGTTATTATTTATTATTATAAACAGCTCATGGCAAGCTGAATGACCGGGATTCAAACCATCAATCTCCTGATCATAGTAGCAGCGCTTTAGTCTAGAAAAAAGTATAAAACACAATCATATTTATAAAATCTGAATAAAAGAAAATGTTTTATCCAATCTGAGCAGAGGGATCTACCGACAGGATACACTAACAATCAATTAACCACTTCTGACACCAACCTTTACCTCTTTATCTTTATCTAAACTGATCATTATTAATCAATACTGTGTTTCTACAAATCAATACAGTATTGCAAAGCAAAAAAAATCACAATATGATACTCTAATACTCTAATCTTAATATTTTTTGTGAGAATTTTCTATAAATCTCAGAAATATAAATCTCAGGAAGTATATAATAATAATAATAATTCTCACCGTATTAAACCAGAACTTGGTAAACGGAGCGTTATAGAAATAATAGATCTTCTTGCCGATCGGAACTCGTTTATTCTTCTTTTTAGAGTCTTCTTCATCACCTTTCTTAGACGTTGCATCCATGTTCACAACTCCATCCTAAACAGTAACAGAATAATAATCACTTTTTTACTCTTACCTGCATGATTTACCATATTAATACAGAAATTATAGAGAAATAATATTCAATAATATTATTATTTTATTTACCTTGTTTGATTTGGTGTCGTCCTCTTTATCTTTTGTCTCCTCGGTTTCTTTGGAGGTGTGATAGGACATGTCATCTCCTATCCGGAAGTCCAGCAGAAGAATAGCAGGAGGGAATATGATGCCCAGAATCACCTGTATAATAATAATAATCATCATCATCACTCCTTTAGATGCAGCAGCAGAGGTGTGAATCAAACGGCATCTCTTGATACATTATTAACACAATACGTTTCTTACGATAACGATTATATCTATATCTGTATCACAATTCTCTGTGATATGATACGATACAGCATCTGTGTTACTGAAGAAGATAAAATACTCCTTAATAATCAAATACCAGAAATGATGGACTTAGTGGTTTATTGGTTTTAGTTTCACACAATTTACCAAACAAAAAAATTAACCCTATTCATTAGATATATATAGCACCACCATGTGGAGTAATGAAGCAGTAACCACTTAAAAATGATGAGTTTCTTTGATTTTACCAAATTGAAAACCTCTGGAATATAATCAAGAGGAAGATGGATGATCACAAACCATCAAACCACCAAACTGAACTGCTTGAATTTTTACACCAGGAGTAAAGCAGCATAAAGTTATCCAAAAGCAGTGTGTAAGACTGGCGGAGGAGAACATGATGCAAAGATGGATGAAATTAAAACTGTGATTAAAAACCAGGATTATTCCACCAAATATTGATTTCTGAACTCTTAAAACTTTATGAATATGAACTTGTTTTCTTTGCATTATTTGAGGTCTGAAAGTTCTGCATCTTTTTTGTTATTTCAGTCATTTCTCATTTTCTGTAAATAAATGCTCTAAATGAGAATATTTTTATTTGTAATTTGGGAGAAATGTTCATTTTACTCAAACATAAACCTATAAATAGTAAAATACCAAGTATCGCAATATTAAAATTTGATCCCACCCCTGATAGGCTGAGATCTCTGTACCTTCAGGCCGTTGCTCTTGCCCATCCTCAGGCAGCCCATCCACATGTCGGTGAGCAGCATCTGGCTGCAGGTGTGGGCGATGAAGTCTCGGTGTTTGGCGGCGACGGCGAGTTTTAAACAGGTGGAGTTACTCCAGTTCTGCAGCTCATACGTCAACAGCTTCATCGCCACCTGCTCATCATGCTTATACGACTGATCCAACAACTCATACGCCAACTGACCAAACTCCCTGAGAGACAGACAGAGAGAGAGAGACAGAGAGAGAGAGAGAGAGAGAGAGAGAGAGAGAGAGACAGACAGAGAGAGAGAGAGAGAGAGATACAGAGAGAGAGACAGAGAGAGAGAGACAGAGAAAAAGAGACAGAGAGAGAGACAGAGAGAGAGAGAGACAGACAGAGAGAGAGAGAGAGAGAGATACAGAGAGAGAGACAGAGAGAGAGAGACAGAGAAAAAGAGACAGAGAGAGAGACAGAGAGAGAGAGACAGAGACAGAGAGAGAGAGAGACAGAGAGAAAGAGACAGAGAGAGAGACAGAGAGAGAGAGAGACAGAGAGAAAGATACAGAGAGAGAGAAAGATACAGAGAGAGAGAGACAGAGAGAGAGAGAGACAGAGAGAGAGACAGAGAGAGATACAGAGAGACAGAGAGAGAGAGAGACAGAGAGAGAGAGTTACCATGGAGACGCGTTTAAATGGCAGCAGAAAACGTAAGCTCCTAAACAGAACATAAACTTTTAAGGTATTTTCACACTGAGTGATTGATTTATCATTTATCTACATGATATTACGATGAAGTAAAGGACAGAGCACCTGTAGGAAAAAAAACGAGAGTTTATTATGAACTACAGCCGAAGTACGGAGCGCAAAGATCAGCTGATGGACTTCAGCCGTTACTAACAACAACATCCGCGACCGATCAGCTGTTAACCTAACACTAACACACAGCGCTCTCACACAGCGGTGAGAGAACAACACACACACATATACACACACACACTTACACACACACACACACTTACACACACACACACTTACACACACACACACACACACGGAAAATGGAAACGGCCGCTTCCAGCGCTTCCAGCGGACCCAGCGCTTCCAGCGGACACTCGCTATACTTGAACGGCAGCGAGGTGCAGTATCCACCGCACGTCAAATCAGCAAACGCCAGGAAAATATTCAAAACAAAAATCCTGTCTGACAACCCAGAAACTTTAGTGGCAGATTTCACTACAAAGAACAATCTAAAGGTAATGTGTAACCTGCTCTTCTCCACCCATCACCCTGCAGACTGGCATACAGTGATCAGTGATTCTTTCACTTACATAAAGAAAAACGGAATAAGCAAAGGCAGACAAATCACTACATATGAAGATGCTGAGTACACATGCCCCATCCTAACAATAAATATATATCATAACGGTACAGTTATGATCCAGGGACCTGAAAACAGCTTACACAACTTTCAAAACTGCTTTCAAAATATGAAGAAATCTGCTGCATCAAAAAGAAAAACTACAGATTCACAGAGAACACCAGTGAACAACACTGTACACAGATCTGTACACAGCCCTACAACACCACGAGTACAGCCGGAGCTCACACCTAAACTGGCCTGCAGCATCAGGACTCTGAGAGAAGGGCTATCTATATTGGAACAGGAGTTTACTCATTTTAAAGAGAGAATCCTGTCCTGCCCTCCTCAGGAAAACAACAACAGCAGCAAACCAGCAGGAGAACTTTACACTGAAGTTCTACAACATAAGAATGAGATCCGGGAACTACATCAGGCCATGAGAGAACTGGAAGAGGATAATCAGAATCTGAGGACAGTTTTACGGAGAATAACAGAGGAACTAAACACAATCACTCAACAGCTCAGCACTCCAGCACAGATACCCCAACACAGCCAGACAAGCACCAGAGAAAACTGCACCAGCTCCACTAACATTACCTCTCCCACCTCCTCACCCCCACGCCCTACACTACCCTCTCCTCATACCATACCTCAACCTACCCCACCAATACAAACACACACACTCACACCTAACTCCCTCAACATTGAGGAACCCACACACACAACGCCACACAAGCAGAAGACAACACAGGATGTATTATTTCTGTGTGATTCTAATGGGAAATATTTAGACATGAAACGTCTTTTCCCAAAAAAACATTCAACAAAGATCTGGACTCCAACCATAAACAAAGCCATTGATCAACTATCAAACCTGAACTACAACGGAATTCAGCACATCATCATTCATACGGGGACCAATGATCTAACTCAGAACAGCAGGAACATACCTGAAGCACTCCAACAAACAGCAATGACAGCCAGCAAGAGATTTCCTACAGCAACAATCACCATCTCCACTTTATTACCAAGACTGGACACAGCCCAACACACTATCAACAACATCAACTCAGACATTTACAGACTCTGTACCCACATACCCAACACACAAGTAGTGCTTTATGGGCAGATTCTTCACAGACACCTTTATGATCGTCTTCATCTAAACCAAAAAGGGGTCAAACTATTTGCAAAGAGCCTGAAAGACACAGTCTTACACCGCAAAAGACCTACAGTCAGACCAAGATCAACATCTGAACCCCTCAGCTCTTCTCAGAACCACCACAGTGAAACCACCAGAGCATTTATTGCTCCCAGCTACAGTCTACAGTGCCCTTCACTCCATCAGACTCCACAACCCAACAGCAGTTGGCAACCACCACCACCACCACAGCTAGAACTCAACCCTTACCCAGAACTACAGCCCAGAACTTATGCTGCTGTAGTTGCTCAAGGAATCACACCTTCACCCAACCAGCTACACCCCAACCAACTACACGCCGACTGGCTTCACCTCAAAGAACCACAGCACAACCAGCAACCATACACCCAGCTACATCTCAACCAGTTAAACCCCAAAGAGCCTCAGCACAACCAGCAACTACACACCAACCAGCTACACTCCAACCCACTACAACCCAAAGAACCACAACACAACCAGCTACACAACAACCAGCTATCACACAACCACCTACACCCTACCCAGCTACTCCCCAGTGAACTACACCACAAAGAACCACAGCACAAACAACAACCGTACACCCAGCTACACCTCAACCAGCTACATCCCAAAGAACCACAGCACAACCAGCAACTGTACACCCAGCTACACCCCAACCAACTACAGCACAACCAATTATTGTACAACCAACTACACACCAACCAACTACACATCAACCAACTACAGCACAACCAATTACCGTACAACCAACTACACACCAACCAGCTACACCCCAACCAACTACAACCCAAAGAACCACAGCACAACAAGCTACACCCCAACCCACTACAACCCAAAGACCTACAGCACAACCAGCTACACCCCAACCAGCTATCACACAACCAGCTACACCCTACCCAGCTACTCCCCAACGAACTACAACCCAAAGAGCTACAACACAACCAGCTATCACACAACCAACTACCCATCACCTGGTTACACCACAACTGGCTTTATCAAAACCAGCTACACCAAAACCAACCAACCAACTACATCCCAACCAAATATAATCCAACCAGCTGCAATCTAACCAGCTACACTCCAACCAGATAAGAGAATTTATCACCATCCTTTATCAAACTAATGAACTCATTTTTGTTTTACTTTTTAAAATTATCTACACTGATACAACTGCACTAATATTTACACTTAAATCAATTAATACTATTAGAAAAAATGATTATAGTTGGGTAATGAATTGAATATCTCTTTGTGAAATACCTATAATTATCTGATGATGGCTTCCTTTTCAATTAGTTGTTGGAATATTCAAGGTTCTTTCTCGTCAACATTTGGTCTAAAGTTTACAAATCCAGATTTTATAAATAATATACATAATAGAGATTTAATTATTCTACAAGAAACATGGGATAACCATCCAAATTCTTCCTGTCCGAATAATTACATAGAACTATATCTACCCCCCACAAAACATGCCCATATTAAAAATGGTAGAAACTCAGGTGGTATACTTGTGTGGTATAAAGAAGAATATAGATCATTCATAACTCTTCTAAAAAATAATAAAAATTATCTATGGATTAAATTAAACAAGAACCTATTAGGAAATGATAGAGATATATATTTATGCACTATTTATATACCTCCTCAAAATTCGCCTTATTACACAGAAGACATTTTTGAAAATCTTCAAAGTGAAATAAATAATTACCAGACATTAGGTTATATTTTACTATGTGGAGATTTCAATGCCAGAACTGCAAGAGAAAATGACTTTATTGATATAGATAAAACAACAAATATACATAAACAAACCCTATACTGCCACACAAGCATAACCACTCAGAGACAAAGTTATGATAGTGTAATTAATAAACACGGAAAACACGTCCTCCAGCTGTGTAAAGGCCTGGGTCTGTACATCGTTAACGGCAGAACCAGAGGAGACTCGCTGGGCAGATTCACCTACAGCTCTGCACTGGGCAGCAGTGTGGTAGATTACGCCATCACAGACATCAATCCAGGACATATCAGTGCATTCGTAGTCTTACCACAATTATATCTTTCAGATCACTGCCAAACCGTCCTGTACCTGAAAAAATCAACAACTAACACCAACACACACGACCCAGACACCGACACTTACCCTCTCCCTAAACCATACAAATGGACAGAAGAAAGTACCACAAATTACACAACAGCACTGGACTCTGAAAATATTAAACAAATGTTAGATACATTTATTCAAACACACTATCAAGCTACCAAAAAAGACATAAATCTGGCAACTGATTGCCTAAATAAAATTTTTTACCAACTAACTAAAAAGTCAAATCTAAAGACATTAATAACCAAAACATTGAAACAAAAACCAAAAGAAAAATGGTTCGACAAGGAATGTTTAACATCCAAAAAACAATTACGAAATTTAGCCAACAGGAAACACAGGAACCCAAATGACCAACAATTGCGACTAGAATATTTTCAAACATTACGACAATACAAACGATTAATTAGAACTAAAAAATATCAATACACAGAAACCCAATGTAGTAAAATGGAAAAAACTATTAAAGAAAATTATTTTTGGGATTTATGGAAAAAAAATATTACAACAACCAATCTTAAAAATACCTCAATTAAAAATAGCAAAATATGGAAAATGTTTTTTGAAGACCTTTATAAAACTCCAGATGAATCAAACAAAAATACCATCACTGAAAAACTCAGTACATTAGAATCAGCTATAAAAGACAATCAGTCTCCATTAGACTACCCCATATCCATACAGGAATTAAAGGAAAAACTCAAATTACTAAAACAAGGAAAAGCCTGCGGAATTGATAATATAAAAAACGAAATGTTAAAACACAGCAGTCCCAAATTACAATTGGCCATACTAAAACTTTTTAATCTAGTACTTAATTGTGGATTTTTTCCTGTAATCTGGAATAGAGGTCTAATTACTCCAATTTATAAAAATGGTGATAAATTTGACCCAAATAACTACAGGGGTATCTGTGTAAACAGTAATTTAGGCAAAGTCTTCTGCAGTATACTAAACACCAGGCTATTAAAATATTTAACTGAACATAATACCCTATCAAAATGTCAAATTGGATTTCTACCTAAACACCGAACCACAGACCATATTTACACCTTAGATGCACTCATTCAAAAACACGTCCATCAAAAAACCAAAGGGAAGATATTTGCTTGTTTCGTAGACTTTAAAAAAGCATTCGACTCAATTTGGCACAATGGACTATTTCTCCAATTACTTGAATCTGGTATAGGGGGGAAGGTTTATGATTTAATTAAATCCAAATATAATGATAATAAATGTGCAGTAAAAATTGAGAACAGAAGAACAGATTTTTTTAAACAAGGACGTGGAGTGCATCAAGGATGTAATCTATCCCCAACTTTATTTAACATATACATCAACAAATTGGCTACAACCCTTGAAAATTCTCCAAACTTAGGTCTTGAATTAAATGATAAAGAAATAAAACTCCTATTATATGCAGATGATTTACTTTTATTAGCTCCAACAGCAGAAGCCTTACAACAACATTTAAATATATTAGAAGAATTTTGTCAAGATTGGGCCCTAGACATTAATATCAACAAAACCAAAATAATGATTTTCCAAAAAAAAGCCAGATCACAAAAATCTAAATTCCACTTTACATTCAGAGGAATAACTCTACAGCACTGTATGGACTACAATTACCTGGGCCTGGTAATAAGTGCATCTGGCAGGTTTAATAAGACTACGAATGCACTGGTAGAGAAAGCAAGAAAAGCATTTTTTACCATCAAAAGATCCCTAAACAAATTTAATCTTCCAATACAAATCTGGCTAAAAATATTTAATTATATTATTAAACCCATACTTTTATATGGCAGTGAAGTTTGGGGACCTAAAATTTATAAAGGACACGCATCATGGGACACGAATCCAATAGAAAAATTTCACCTGGAATTCTGCAAAGAAATTTTAAAAGTCCATCGCAGCACGGTGAACCTGGCGTGCAGAGCAGAGCTCGGCCAGTTTCCTCTCTCCCTATCCATCATAACCAGAGCTTTAAAATTCCACTCTCACCTGTCCCAATCCCACCCAGACTCATCCCACCACACAGCATACCTTAATACCTGCACACACCCAGAAACAGACCCTCTCACACACATTAAACACCACCACCACCTTCACACCACCACCTGCTACACCCTCAAACACACACACCTCCAAACCATCCACAAAACACAGCAATCAGACTATATTAATCACTGGCTTCATGAAATTTCCTCCATTAATAAATTAGAATGTTACAGATCATTAAATAGAGAATACACCCTCGCAGATTACCTGACTAAAATTAAAAACCCCAGAGAAAGACACACGCTGACGATGTACAGACTCAGTGCCCACAGCCTGGAGATAGAGAGCGGGAGACAGAGGAAACACTGGAGACCCAGAGCCGAGCGAGTGTGTGATCACTGCAGCACTTCCTCTCCTCCTGCTCTAAATACACCCAGCTCAGACTGCAGTTCCTACAGAACATCATATCCACCATCCCATCGCTCAGATTAATAACAGAGGAAGATCTGATCAGACTGTATTTAGGAGAGATTCCAGAATGTGCTGGATTATCTGCTAAATATGTACACAACTGCCACACCCTGAGAAACCAGAGCCCCACCCTACACTAAACAACCCTGCTTATATAATTATATATATATTATTGCATAAACTATATGTACATTTATTTCTTATTATAATTATTATTATTATTATTTTTTTTTTTCTCACATATTGTAATTTATTTATTATCCTTCAATTTTGTCATAATTTGATTATTATTTTTGTATTTGTTGAATTGTTTGCTTTGGCAACAGTTGTTGTTTACAATTCATGCCAATAAAGCCATTTGAATTTGAATTTGAAAGATACAGAGAGAGAGAGAGAGACAGAGAGAGAGAGAGAGAGACAGAGAGAGAGAGAGACAGAGAGAGAGAGACAGAGAGAGAGAGACAGAGAGACAGAGAGAGAGAGAGAGAGACAGAGAGAGAGAGAGACAGAGAGAGAGATACAGAGAGACAGAGAGAGAGAGAGACAGAGAGAAAGATACAGAGAGAGAAAGATACAGAGAGAGAGAGAGAGAGACAGAGAGAGAGAGACAGAGAGAGAGATTAGATAGTTCTAATTAAAGTTAGCTAAAGCAATTATCTTCCCTTTTATCAGGAAGACGTGGGTGTGCGCTCTCTTGAGAGAGGGTGCTTTTTCTGGCGGGGGTGCTGAATTCAGCACAACACCGGTTTTCCTGTGAGGTCAGTGAACAATATACTGCAATAAAAACGACTTCTGGGTAATTAATGTTTTGTTCTTATAACAGACTGGGAGGGTTTGGGCTATCTAACGTTTATATTAACTGCTGCAAATCTCTGTAAAACGTAAAATTACATTCTTTTAATAAAAGAACACCATCGTAAAAAGTTCTTTCAGTAGAAAAAAAAAACACAGGACCCAACACTAATGAGTTTTCTTTATAATAATAATAATAATAATAATAATAATAATAACCAAATCAAAATGGTTTACAGACCCTTTTACAGTGATAGAGGTGACAACACAGGAAAAACTGCCTTATACTGAAGAGGTGGAAACCTCTGGAGGAACCGGGAGAAACCCAAGAAGTGCAAGTGCAAAACTAACAAGATAACTAACATTAGCAGTGAGCTAGCTAACCGTAGCAATGAGCTAACTAAAATACTAATGTTACCATTGAGAGAGCTAGCAACAAGGTAGCTAACCTTAGTGATAAGATAGCTAAAATACTAGTGTTACCTGGGAGAGTACTGAAACTAGTGATGAGCTAACTAACCCTAGCAACGAGCTAAATTACACACTAATGTTACCAGAGAGTGTAGAAGTTAGCCTTAGCGACAAGCTAGCTAATTTTACAGACGAGCTAGCTAAAATACTAGTGTTACCTGGGATAGTAGTAAAGCTATTGATGAGCTAGCTTACCTAAGCTACGAGCTAAATTACACACATATGTTACCGGAAGGTGAACTAAAGCTAGCAAAGAGCATGCTAACCTAGCTATGTTTAGCGATGAGCTAACTAACCTTAACGACAAGCTAGCTAAAATACTAATGCTACTGGGGAGAGAACTATCATTAGTAATAAGCTAGATATCAAATAAGCTAAATTACACATTAATGTTACCGGAAAGAGAACTAAACCTAGCGAAGAGCTAGCTAACCTTAGCAAGAAGCTAACTAAAATATTAATGCTACTGGGGAGAGAACTACCATTAGCTCCCATGACGAGCTTGCTAACCTTAGAGACAAGCTAAATTAGTACACACTAATGTTACTGGGAAGAGAACTAAACCTAGTAAAGAGCTAGAGAACCTTAGCAAGAAGCTAGCTAAAATACTAATGCTACTGGGGAGAGTACTACCATTATTGACGAGTTAGCTTACCTTAGCAATGAGCTAGTTAACCTTAGAGACAAGCTAAATTACACACTAATGTTTTCAGGAAGAGAACTAAACCTAGGAATGAGCTAGCCAACCTTAGAGACAAGCAAAATAACAAGAATGTTACCGGGAAGCTAACGGGAACTAAAGCTAGCAATGAGCTACACAACCTAAGAGATAAGCTAGCTAAAATACTAATGCTACTGGGGAGAGAACTACTATTCAAGCTAGCTTGTTGCTAAGGTTAGCTAGCTAACATTACAGACAAGCTAAATTACACAGTAATGTTACTGGGAAGAGAACTAAACCTAGCAATGAGCTAACTAACCTTAGCGATTAGCTAGCTAACCTTAGCAACAAGCTAACTAAAATGCTAATGGTACCAGGGAGAGAACTACTATTAGTAATAAGCTAGCTAACCTTAGTGATAAGCTATTTAAGGGAAAATTGTGATTTTTTTTTTTATTTAGATTTTTTTAGATCTTAATCTGGTCTTGGTCTCGCTGCAACACTAATATGTGTCAGAATCAGTCTGTGAATCACTATATATATATTTAATAACCCCGCCCCCCCGGATCATCAGCTGATCATTACTGATTTCTTACTTTGAGTTGTTGTCGAGATCCTGAGAGATATCGTCCACCAGTTCGCTCTGGGAGGACTCGTGAGCCATGGCCTTATAGAGTTTACAGGCTACCAGCGCTTTAGCCATGGCCTCCTCCCCCCTCTGCCACAGGAACAGCGCCATCTTCTGACGCTTCATCAGCACCGCCCACACCATCAGCTCGTGAAACGGGTACTGAAACCGGCTGACCTCCGGATCATCCACATCAATATCAATCTCCTCCTCCTTCTTCTTCTTCTTCTTCTTCCCCTTCGGCCGAGGATCATCATCCTGACCAATCAACACGAGGAGTCAGCTCAACAACAACAACGTCCAATTACTTTACATCCAATTACTTTACATCCAATTACTTTACATCTAATTACTTTACATCCAATTATTTTACATCCAATTACTTTACATCTAATTACTTTACATCCAATTACTTTACATCCAATTATTTTACATCCAATTACTTTACATCCAATTACTTTACATCCAATTACTTTACATCTAATTACTTTACATCCAATTACTTTACATCTAATTACTTTACATCCAATTACTTTACATCTAATTACTTTACACCTAATTACTTTACACCTAATTACTTTACATCCAATTACTTTACATCCAATTACTTTGCATCTAATTGTTTTACATCCAATTACTTTACATCCAATTATTTTACATCCAATTACTTTACATCCAATTACTTTACATCCAATTACTTTACATCCAATTACTTTACATCTAATTATTTTACATCCAATTACTTTACATCCAATTATTAATTTATATCTAATTATATTATATCCAGTTACTTTACATCCAATTACTTTACATCCAGTTATTATTTTAAATTCAGTTGTTTTACATGCAGTTATTCTTTTACATCCAATTATTGTATATCCTCTCCTCCCACATTACTCCTGGCCTCTTATCCCATATTATAATTCAGTTCTGCAGTGTAAAGTGGTTTATGGTGTATAATTCAGTAGTGCGTTCAGTGATTGAGGAATATGAGTTAATAAAAGTCTCTCACCTCCATCCCCAGCAGCTTCAGAGCTTTAGGCTACAGAAAAAGAGATATTAAAATAAATAAACATGTATTTATCTGAGTGCATATGCATTTCAGACACATTATTTAAATTAGTGTTATACAGTATATTAGAGAGATATAATATAGATTAGAGTGTAAATGAGGTTAAACTCACTCGTTTTAAACCATAGAGATTATTATAAAGCGTGCGGAAACTCTTCCTGGTGTAGTTACAGCGATAAGCCCCGCCCATCAAAAACTCCAGAACCAGTCCGATGTCAATCAGGGTGATCTGATAATCAGGGGGGAGGTTCCCCTAAAACACACGACCCGGCAGGAAAATTACAACGTTATATTATAAAAGCATAGCAAATATATTATCAATATATTAATCTATATAAATATTTAACATATAATATCATCAAACTACACCTGACCGTATCAAACACAGGTGTGTAAAATCAGCAGGTACCTTTTTAACATCTCGGACCACAAAATGCAGAGTGTTCGTCGGGCCCAGTCTCTGTGGAACAGACAGGAAACAGCATTACAGACTCCGCCCCTTTTCACCCTCACACTCAACTCCGCCCTCAATCACACCCTCACACTCAACTCCGCCCTCAATCACACCCTCTAACTCAACTCCGCCCACAAACATACACTCAACTCTGCCCCCAACACACCTTTACACTGAACTCCACTCCCAAACAAACACTCAACTCCGCCCCAGGAAAGAAAGGAAGAGCGAGAGTTTCCTCTGTTGTACAGGATAAATTAATCAGAGTTTTCAGCCTCAGAAACCACAAGTTAACAAACAGCTTCCCAGATAAGAGCATCTAAATACAGATTAGTATTTAGGTTTGTTTAACACTGTTTTTAAGTTACTACATGTGTGTGTATAGTGTGTGTGTGTATAGTGTGTGTGTGTGTATAGTGTGTGTGTGTGTGTGTGTGTGTGTGTGTATAGTGTGTGTGTGTGTGTGTGTGTGTATAGTGTGTGTGTGTGTGTGTGTGTATATAGTGTGTGTATATACTCACGGTGTTATAGAGCTCCTCTAGGCGGGGGATGGTGAGGAAATGGTGAATATTGACGCCGTTCTCGATCAGCAGCTTCACAAAATCCACCCGATCCAAAACCAGCGCATCCATCATCGCCTGCTCCAGAGAGTTCACCTGATATACACACACACACACAGTATACACCATCACACACACAGTTTCACATTGTGCATAGCAACAAAGTGTCACAAATACAGTAGTGTTGTCATGAGTAAATCGGATCAGGAGTGGAGTGCAGATTGGAATCAATGATTCAGGACACTGTTTATGAGCTCATGTGTTTATATGAGGCTCTGATCCGGTGTAAATATAAACACAGCTGTGGGGAAACTCAGAGACGACACAGAGCTCTCCTCAGACACTGGATTAAACTACAGAACTGAAAATAAGTGTAATATTATTTTGCTTATTTTAGTAATAATGATCATTCTTACTTAGAATTTTCTTTTTTAAGTAATTTGAATCAAAATAAGCAGAAAAGGTCAGTCATTTTAAGACTCTGCGATTAATGCTTATTTAAAAAAATCTTACCTATAAAAAATTAGCTCACCACATAGACAGATGTTTTGCTTAATTTAGCAAATATATATACAGCTCTGTAAAAAAATAAGAGATCACTTAAAAATGATGAGTTTTCTTTGATTTTACCAAATTAAAAACCTCTGGAATATAATCAAGAGGAAGATGGATGATCACAAACCATCAAACCACCAAACTGAACTGCTTGAATTTTTGCACCAGGAGTAAAGCAGCATAAAGTTATCCAAAAGCAGTGTGTAAGACTGGTGGAGGAGAACATGATGCCAAGATGCATGAAATTAAAACTGTGATTAAAAACCACCAGAATTATTCCACCAAATATTGATTATTTCTGAACTCTTAAAACTTTATGAATATGAACTTGTTTTCTTTGCATTATTTGAGGTCTGAAAGCTCTGCATCTTTTTTGTTATTTCAGTCATTTCTCATTTTCTGTAAATAAATGCTCTAAATGAGAATATTTTTATTAGGAATTTGGGAGAAATGTTGTCTGTAGTTTATAGAATAAAACAACAATGTTCATTTTACTCTATATTCATTCTACCTATAAATAGCTAAACCATGCAGAGCAGAAGCTCCTTTCCTTCATATCTCTGAATGTACTGTACATCTACTATCAGTTCTGAATTAGTACCAAAAATAACAACTCATTTATTTAGGAAATATAAGAATTAAAAATGTTGTGATTTTATAGAGACTCAGAGCCCAGTAAAAGAATATTACCCAGTTCAGAAGCTCCAGTTTGCGGGGGTCCGTCTCCTCGGGGGGTTCTGGTTTGGGTTTACCCCGCCGGCCCTTCTTGGCTCGGGCCGCTTTGCTCTTACTGCCCCGAGTCGGACTTTTGGGTCGGTCCTGCGGGATGGAGGCGGCGGGAAGAGACCCGGCCGACTGAAAGAGACGAATCAGAACCTTCCATTATTATACATATAAACATGTATTTTTATATATACAAACATACTTGTTAATGCTCCTGACTCTACACTGTAAACATGTAAAAGGGAACTGCACTCAAATTTTAAATTATGCGTCTCAAACTCAAATGATTAAAGCCCTTCTTCCTCTAAAATCCTCTTGTTCTTGTTTTATTGTGAAATACAGTGGGTCTCTGAGTTGTTTATGATGCTGCACATGATTAAACACTTCCTCTTCCTCATTCTCTGCAGTAACTAGTAAAAGAAAATATTTAGAAAAACGAGTCGATCAGGAAAAGCACCGTGTCTACATCAACCCGTCAATTAGTATTCATGGCCCCGCCCACCTTGGCATCGGGACTGCCCACAGACAGCAGAGCTAAAGCCGGGCGGCGACGCCGTCTCTTCAGATAGGAGATAACTAACAGCGCTAGAAACAGCATGCAGTTCATTCCTGTGTTATTTGTGCGAATAACACATCAGTGTTTATATACTTTACCCAGTAATTCAGAGCTAAGAAACAAATGGTTAGAATTAGTCTATAGAGGAAAAACACCACCAGCCAAGTACAATAGAGAGAGATAGGTGTTTAGATGTTTAGATCAGTTCTGTTTACACTAGTTAAAAGTAAAAATCCACCCCAGGGTTTTGTTTGTTCCAACTGCCTGAGCAGCTCTGCTGCAGCTCAGCCAATAAAACTCACTCAGCCCGGGGTGGATTTATTTTTACTTTCTGGACCTGGACTACCCACCTCTGTGTGTAACTATAGGTTTAAATAGGATCTCCGGTGGATTTGGTGTGTTACAGAGACTCTAATAATAGGTCAGTGTCTGAACTGCACTTAGCAGGGCATTATTACACATGTTGTAAAGTAACATATAACATTGTAAAGACTGTTATTAGTGTAAAAATGTCTTTATTTTAAAACGTTTCTAACTGTTGTCTGTCTCGCTGCCTCCTGGTGTCACAGTGCTGTTAGATGATCAGATTAACATCAGGTAAACCCCTGCAGTATTACTCAGTAGACCCCGTTTAACTAAAGAGTTAAACTGAGCATGTGCAGAGTGGTGTATCACACTCACAGGCCAGTGCTGTCCGTGAACGAATATCTGACTGCGGGCGATGTCCACGCGGTTCCACGCCAACGCCAAACTCAGCTGATCCGGAGCCGAAGCGTTCGTACCTAAACAAACAAACAAACAAACAAACAAGATAAAGCTTCTTATAATAAATTAACCCCATAACAGGTTAGGATTAACATTACACCACTAAATCTTGCAGATTTCCATTTAAGCATTACATAAAAAGCTTTCATGTTTGATAAGGAACATTACTGAAAAGCATAATTGTAATTTTAATAGAAAATACAAAAATATATTGAAGTAAATCTGCTAAGGTCAAAATATAATGAATAAAATCATGAAATTGGCTCCTTCCTGAACTTCATTTTAAAATCAGTATTTTCCTGAATACAAATCAAACAGTTTGCAGACCTGCAGAATTTGGCTTGATTCCTGTTACTGATCTGAATGTATTAAAATAGTGTTTAATGGTATCAGTGTGCTGAACCACCATCCCTGCTAATCCTAATAATATATTCATTCTATAAACTAAATGAACTGGGTGTCGGGTGTCTTTTCGAGAAGGAGTGAAGTTTCTGACTGTGCTCTCTCTCTCTTTTTTCTCTCTCTCTCTAGAACAGATTCTCCTCTATCGCTGTGTTTTTATAAAGATCTGTATCAGTTATAACCTGGGCTCAGTCCTCAGGGTTTTCCTGTGATAATAGTTCTGATGTTGTTCAGATGTTGTGAGTAGTTCAGGGTTCAGTAGGAGGAGTTTACCTTTCAGTAGAGCCGTCAGAATCGCCATCTCTATATCCTGCTGCCCCTCAGAGCCCATCCTGAACACCGTGATCTAAGAGAACAGAACAGCTCTAATATAACAACAGATATATAGAGATATATACTTCACAAAAGGAAATCTTTGTTTTATAATAACTGGATGGATAGGACAATTTGGTGTGAAATGGACCTGCTAGATGTCATGTCTTAGCCCTGTCTCATGTCTCTGTGTGTCTTCCCCACGTGACCTGTGCCTCTCTGTGTCTCCTGTCAGTAGATTTCCACCATGTGTTTCTCATTTGTAGCTCCGCCCCGTCCCCAGGTGTTTCTAATTATAGTGTTTCCTGTTTCTTTAAATAGCCCTCGTCTACCACTTTGTCTCCGTCGGTCTTTTGCACCTTCCCCTGTTGTTTTGTCTTTCCACATTTCTAGTAGTTATCGCCACGTTCCACAGTTCTTTGTTTAGTAGTTATTCTCTGTTTATTTCTCTGGTTGGTTTCCTTGTTTATTTCTTATTCATATTTACGTTTATTTCCTAGTCACGTTATTTCTTTGTTTTGTATTTATTCACGTAACTTAGTTATCCCTGTATATATCCCTAGCCCTGTTTGTTATTATCTGTTTTACGTTTCTCCCTGTTGTTTGTTTATGTACATATTTATATTCGTTTTTCCCCTGTTTGTTTATTTGTTTATTTGTTATTTATTAAAAGTCTGGTCTTACCCGCATATAAATCCGCCTCCCGTCTCATCCCAGCGTTACACTAGATATAAATGGAAATGTACTACCTTACATAAATATAACATAAAATGCAATCACAAATAATTTAAATCTCTCACTAATGCCATACCCAAAACACTTCTTATGTTAGCAAAAAATATAGCCTTGTATTCAGTATCCCCACCTCATCTACCAACACTTCATATAAATGGAATTCATTTTCTTGATAAAAAATGCTCCATTCTAACCAAAGATTTATATCCTGCTCAGTCCAATAGAAATAACATTATGACTGTGCTTGATAAGCAAGAAATATTCAAACTGAGAACTTCCTCAAATACCCAGTTCCACCCAAAACAAAAGAAATCCACTACAAAATAATGAATAATATCTACCCTTCCAGTTAATTGATAAAACTAAGATTTGGCTTTGAAATAAATGAATGTATATTTTGTAACTGTGATGTTGAAACACCCAACACCTCTTTGTTTCTTGCTCACATACTCAGCTGTTCTGTAAACGTTCTACAACAAAATCAATACAATTACTAAGATAAATTATAATACTATTGTTTTTGGCGTAATATTAGATAATCCAAAATTGGACCTGTTGGTTAATATATTGCTTATTCTGGCCATATCTTTTATTATTTATAAAAAACACACCCATCTTTACATGCTAATATAATGAACTTAAAAAAAATTGATGAAATCCAAAATACCTAAAGATCTACACAAACTACTGACAAATAACCCCACTAATGAAGTAACCTAATTTGTATATATTGTATTATTATTATATATTTGTTGTCCTATATCATTTTTTTTTTGCATTGATTTATTTAACTGGGATCACATCAAAAATGTTTGGTTTGTTTTTTTTCCCAATTAATTTACAGCTTTTTGAACCATTAATTTTTAATTCATATTCCACAGGATTTCTCCCACAGGAATTATTTCTTATTTAATTCTAAATAAATAGAAAATAATACTGTAACTGAAGGCTTTTTTCCTCATCTCATCCACATATTTCAACACTTTGACTACCGTATTAAATATTAAGGGGAGATGTACTAATAGGAATGTATTTATATAGTTTGGCTAATGCCTTTTTAAAAACTTGGCTATTGTTAATTTTGTAAAAGTAGCCTCTAATAAAAAGATATAAAATAAGTCTTACCTTAAAAAAATAGTAATACACCAGTTTACTGTAAAATAAAACTACTTTCTGAGTAACTAATTCCTCACTAGGTTTATTTACTGCAGCGTATAAAGCTTTTACATTCACTGTTCACATTTCCCTTCCACCTTAAAACACATTTCCATTCCACCTTAACAGTTTCCATGCATTAAAACTAATTTTATTTACGTTAAAACACAGTTCCCCTTTTAGACTGTAGTTAGTAGATGATAAAGAGTTTTACACTTTTCTGCTACACAAACAATACAAATAAAACAGAACCAGAATTTGAATCTTCTGCTCCACCTTAAAGGCGCCATAAATACTATTTACAGTCTGAAGCCTGTGTGCAGCGACAGCAGCGTTAAACCGCGGTCACGCCATCTGCACTTAGAAAACGCTCGGTCGCGCTATCTACACCGAAAACTGGAGTGCGCGTCTAAACCGTGTTTTACTGTAGCCGCGTGCACAGCGCACCCGGAGGAGCGGAGACTGGCGCTTCTCGTGCAGAGACTTAAAATGGAACAGAAACGAGTTTTACACCTAAATAAACATGATTTAACGAGGTCTAAACCACAAATATACACCAGAAAGAGCACTGCTTATCTGTAGAACAGTGTAACGTTTTGAAAAGGTTTGGAGTGTTATTAAATAAGCAAATTGTTATAAAATCACAGCCCTAAATTCTTAAAGATCTTATTCTCATGTATCCCAGATATATGTTTGAAGTGATATTACTGTATCATTTTTGAGTAATTGAATACCAAAAATATCTATTCGGTTTTGTATAAAAGGGCTATAAAAGTGCTATAAAACCAAAAAAATCAAATTCTTCTTAAATCAGAACATGAAATCCTTAAAGAATACCTTCCATACTATTCATGTCATGCATGTATACTGATTTTACAGTATCATTTTGGAGTAAATGAATACCAAACTTAGGAAAAATGTATATTCGGTTGTGCATAAACCAGATTTCAGAGTCCTACAAAACCAGCAAATCAAATTGTTATCCAATGCCACTAGGACATTCTTGAAGAACACATTCCATACTATTAATGAAATAAGTAACAAGTGATATTACTGTATCATTTTGGAGTAATTGGATACCAAACTTGGAAAAAATGTCTATTCGGTTGTGCATAAACCACATTTCAGAGTCCTAGAAAACCAGCAAATCAAATTGTTATCCAATGACACTAACAAAGTCTTGAAAAACACATTCTATACTATTAATAACATAAGTATCAAGTGATTTTACTGTACCATTTTGGAGTAATTAAAAATCAAACATACGAAAAATGTTGATTCACTTTGGCATAAACCAGATTTCAGAGTCCTATAAAACCAGCAAATCAAATTGTTATCCAATGCCACTAATAAGGTCTTGAAAAAAAAAATTTAACACTATTATGGACATAAGTATCAAGTGA
The DNA here is from genome assembly GCF_023375975.1 of Astyanax mexicanus. Classification (NCBI taxonomy): domain Eukaryota; kingdom Metazoa; phylum Chordata; class Actinopteri; order Characiformes; family Acestrorhamphidae; genus Astyanax; species Astyanax mexicanus. The sequence continues at coordinate 684,693 of NW_026040053.1, forward strand.
TATTACTGTATCATTTTGGATTAATTGAATACCAAACTTAGGAAAAATGTCTATTTTCTTTTGCATAAACCAGATTTTAAGGTCCTAGAAAACCAGCAAATCAAATTGTTATCCAATGCCACCAAGACAGTCTTGAAACACACATTCCATACTATTAATGACATGAGTAACAAATGATATTACTGTATCATTCTGGAGTAATTGAATACCAAACGTAGGGAAAATGTCTATTCGATTGTGCATAAACCAGATTTCTGAGTCCTATAAAACCAGTAAATCAAATTGTTATCCAATGCCACCAAGACAGCCTTAAAGAACACATTCCATACTAGTAAGGACATGAATAACAAAGGATATTACTGTATCATTTTGGAGTAATTGGATACCAAGCTTAGGAAAAAAATGTCTATTCAGTTGTGCAAAAACCTGATTTCGGTGTCCTGTAAAACCAGCAAATTAAATTGTTATCCAATGCCACCAAGACATTATTGAAGAACACATTCTATACTATCAATGACTTGAGTAACAAGTGATATTACTGTATCATTTTGGATTAATTGGAGACCAAACTTAGAAAAAATGTCTATTCGGTTGTGCATAAACCAGATTTTAAGGTCCCATAAAACCAGCAAATTAAATTGTTATCCAATGCCACCAAGACAGTCTTCAAAAACACATTCCATACTATTAATGACATGAGTAACAAATGATATTACTATATCATTCTGGAGTAATTGAATACCAAACGTAGGGAAAATGTCTATTCGATTGTGCATAAACCAGATTTCTGAGTCCTATAAAACCAATAAATCAAATTGTTATCCAATGTCACAAAGACAACCTTAAACAACACATTCCTTACTATTAATGATGTGAGTAACAAAGGATATTACTGTATCATTTTGGAGTAATTGGATACCAAACTTAGGAAAAATGTCTATTCGGTTGTGCATAAACCAGATTTCAGAGTCCTATAAAATCAGTAAATCAAATTGTTATTCAATGTCACTAATAAAGTCTTGAGAAGCACATTATATACTATTATTGACACAAGTATCAAGTGATATTACTGTATCATTTGGGAGTAATTGGATTTACATTTAGGAAAAATGTCTATTTGGTTGTGCATAAACCAGATTTTAGAGTTCAATAAAACCAGCAAATTAAATTGATATCCAATAAAACCAAGACAGTCTTGAAGAACACATTCCATACCATTAATGACATGAGTAACAAGTGATATTACTGTATAATTTTGGAATAATTGAATACCAAACTTAGGAAAAATGTATATTCGGTTGTGCATAAACCAGATTTCAGAGTCCTATAGAACCAGTAAATCAAATTATCTAATAAAACCAAAACAGTCTTGAAGAAAATATTCCAATCTACCAAGAACATTAGTCACAAGTGATATTACTGTGTCATTTTAGAGCAATTGGATAGCAAATTTAGAAAAAAATGCCTGTTCAGTTGTGCATAAACCAGGAGTCCTATAAACCAGCAAATCAAATTGTTATCCAATGGAACCAAGTCCTTCTTGATAAACACATTCCATACTAGTTTTATAGAACCCCGAAATCTGGTTTATGCACAACCAAATAGACATTTTTTTAAGTTTGGCATCCAATTAATCCAAAATCATTTGGATAACAATCATTATCATTATGGTATCATTTGATAACAATTTGATGTTATTCATGTGATTAACAGTAAGGAATGTGTTCTTTAAGGCTGTGCCATTGGATAACAATTTGATTTGTTGGTTTTATGGGATCTTAAAATCTGGTTTATGCACAACCGAATAGTTTGATATCCAATTAAGCCAAAACGATAAGTAATATCACTTGTTACTCATGTCAATAATAGTATGGAATGTGTTCTTCAAGACTGTCTCAGTGGCATTGGATAACAATTTGATTTGCTGGTTTTATAGGACTCCCAAATCTAATTTATGCACAACCGAATAGAATGTTTTCCTAAGTTTGGTATCCAATTACTCCAAAATGATACAGTAATATTCTTTGTTACTCATGTCATTAATAACATGGAATGTGTTATTTAAGGCTGTATTGGTGGCATTGGATAACAATTTGATTTGCTGGTTTTATAGGACTCCGAAATCTGGTTTATGCACAACCGAACAGACATTTTTCCTAAGCTTCGTATTCAATTACTCCAAAATGATACAGTAATATCCTTTGTTACTCATGTCATTACTAGTATGGAATGTGTTCTTCAAGAATGTCTTAGTGGCATTGGATAACAATTTGATTTGCTGGTTTTATAGGACTCTGAAATCTGGTTTATGCAAAAGTGAATTAACATTTTTTGTATGTTTGATATTTAATTACTCCAAAATGGTACAGTAAATTCACTTGATACATATGTAATTAATAGTATAGAATGTGTTTTCCAAGACTTTATTAGTGGCATTGGATAACAATTTGATTTGCTGGTTTTATAGGACTCCGAAATCTGGTTTTTGCACAACCGAATAGACATTTATTCCTAAATTTGGTATCCAATTAATCCAAAATGATACAGTAATATCCTTTGTTACACATGTCATTAATAGTAAGGAATGTGTTTCTTAAGGCTGTCTTGGTGGCATTGGATAACAATTTGATTTGCAGGTTTTATAGGACCTTAAAATCTGGTTTATGCAAAAGAAAATAGACATTTTTCCTAAGTTTGGTATCCAATTACTCCAAAATGATACAGTAATATCACTTGTTACTCAATCTTTGATGGTATAGAAAGTGTTCTTCAAGAATGTCTTGGTGGCATTGGATAACAATTTAATTTGTTGGATTTACAGGACTCCGAAATCAGGTTTTTGCACAACTGAATAGACATTTTTTCTAAGCTTGGTATCCAATTACTCCAAAATGATACAGTAATATCCTTTGTTGTTCATGTCCTTACTAGTATGGAATGTGTTCTTTAAGGCTGTCTTGGTGGCATTGGATAACAATTTGATTTACTGGTTTTATAGGACTCAGAAATCTGGTTTATGCACAATCGAATAGACATTTTCCCTACGTTTGGTATTCAATTACTCCAGAATGATATAGTAATATCATTTGTTACTCATGTCATTAATAGTATGGAATGTGTTTTTGAAGACTGTCTTGGTGGCATTGGATAACAATTTAATTTGCTGGTTTTATGGGACCTTAAAATCTGGTTTATGCACAACCGAATAGACATTTTTTCTAAGTTTGGTCTCCAATTAATCCAAAATGATACAGTAATATCACTTGTTACTCAAGTCATTGATAGTATAAAATGTGTTCTTCAATAATGTCTTGGTGGCATTGGATAACAATTTAATTTGCTGGTTTTACAGGACACCGAAATCAGGTTTTTGCACAACTGAATAGACATTTTTTTCCTAAGCTTGGTATCCAATTACTCCAAAATGATACAGTAATATCCTTTGTTATTCATGTCCTTACTAGTATGGAATGTGTTCTTTAAGGCTGTCTTGGTGGCATTGGATAACAATTTGATTTACTGGTTTTATAGGACTCAGAAATCTGGTTTATGCACAATCGAATAGACATTTTCCCTACGTTTGGTATTCAATTACTCCAGAATGATACAGTAATATCATTTGTTACTCATGTCATTAATAGTATGGAATGTGTGTTTCAAGACTGTCTAGGTGGCATTGGATAACAATTTGATTTGCTGGTTTTCTAGGATCTTAAAATCTGGTTTATGCAAAACAAAATAGACATTTTTCCTAAGTTTGGTATTCAATTAATCCAAAATGATACAGTAATATCACTTGATACTTATGTCCATAATAGTGTTAAATATTTTTTTCAAGACCTTATTAGTGGCATTGGATAACAATTTGATTTGCTGGTTTTATAGGACTCTGAAATCTGGTTTATGCACAACCGAATAGACATTTTTTCCAAGTTTGGTATCCAATTTATCCAAAATGATACAGTAATATCACTTGTTACTCATGTCAATAATAGAATGGAATGTGTTCTTCAAGACTTTCTTGGTTTCATTGGATAACAATTTGATTTGCAGGTTTTATAGGACTCTGAAATCTGGTTTATGCACAACCGAATAGACATTTTTTCCAAGTTTGGTATCCAATTTATCCAAAATGATACAGTAATATCACTTGTTACTCATGTCAATAATAGAATGGAATGTGTTCTTCAAGACTTTCTTGGTTTCATTGGATAACAATTTGATTTGCAGGTTTTATAGGACTCCGAAATCTGGTTTATGCACAACCGAATATACATTTTTCCTAAGTTTGGTATTCATTTACTCCAAAATGATACTGTACAATAAGTATACATGCATGACATGAATAGTATGGAAGGTATTCTTTAAGGATTTCATGTTCTGATTTAAGAAGAATTTGATTTTTTTGGTTTTATAGCACTTTTATAGCCCTTTTATACAAAACCGAATAGATATTTTTGGTATTCAATTACTCAAAAATGATACAGTAATATCACTTCAAACATATATCTGGGATACATGAGAATAAGATCTTTAAGAATTTAGGGCTGTGATTTTATAACAATTTGATTTGCTTATTTAATAACACTCCAAACCTTTTCAAAACGTTACACTGTTCTACAGATAAGCAGTGCTCTTTCTGGTGTATATTTGTGGTTTAGACCTCGTTAAATCATGTTTATTTAGGTGTAAAACTCGTTTCTGTTCCATTTTAAGTCTCTGCACGAGAAGCGCCAGTCTCCGCTCCTCCGGGTGCGCTGTGCACGCGGCTACAGTAAAACACGGTTTAGACGCGCACTCCAGTTTTCGGTGTAGATAGCGCGACCGAGCGTTTTCTAAGTGCAGATGGCGTGACCGCGGTAGCGTTAAGGAATGGTAAAAATAGCTGCATTTAAGGTGGGATGATAGATTGGCAGCATTTTCATAGCAAATTCAAGTTCAATTTCAATTCAGTTCAAGTTATTTATGTAAGAAAACGTGTGTTTAAAGCGAATTTTTAAAGCTAAATAGATAACAAGCTACTTACACGTAATGCTGGAGCTCGAGCAGCTCGCGCACCTTAAATTAGACACACCTGACCAATAATGATGCAGCAGCAGGTAAACTGAAGGAATGATTATTAACATGGAATAATGGTACGATCCACTTTAGGGAGGTTTAAATCGTATCACAATATTTTTCCAGCCACAGATACTGCATTGTTTTTGTAGTATTTAACATTATATATAAAAAGTATATTTAAATGTTTTTACCCCGTTAGGGGGGGGTTGAAGTCTTAATTGGGGGGTCTGACCCTCCCAATACCCTGGTAATTCGCACCCTGCTTGTCTTTAAGTTAAGATTATGAGTTAGATCTGTAAATAAAGTTAATATGATGTGTTGGTGGTGATATTTGTTCAGTTGTGTACCTAAAAGTACAATTGAGGAATGCACTATATTAAAAAAAACATTGCACTATTTTATTTTTCTGCAATATTGAATAATATAGGATTTTTCTTTATCAGATTTTACCAGAAGACAGTGATCCAGCATGTCATAATATTAATAATGAATTCTGCATATCCAATATTGGAGTAAAATAAGTACAGAACAGATACAATCTGCTTCTGCTAGATTAAGCATAAAAATTAAGAATAATATTACATTTTCTTTTGTATCAAACAGCAATATATTTTTAAAAATGTAACTTCACATACTGTGGTGTGAATATTATGGATGATATATTAACAAGAATTAGTCACAAACACATTCTGTAAACCTGAGAATGAGAGGCAGGGTGATGGTGGTGATGATGGTGATGATGATAATAATGGTAATGATAATGATTGTGGTGGTGATGATGATGATGATGAAAATGATAATGATTCTGATGATGATAATGATGGTAATGATGATGGTGATGGTGTTGATGATGATGGTGTTCATGATGGTAATGATGGTGATAGTATGGATGGTGATGGTGATGATAATGATGGTGATGATGAAGTCTGTGATTTATGATACAATATTTGATGAAGAGTGAAATTCAGAATGAAGATGAAACACAGGGATGAAGGTAATGTTTAATGAGTTTATTGTTTTCATACAGAATTAGATCAAAACATCATACAGACATTAATTCAGTATATAACAACCTCTGACTGAATATAAACATCAGCGTCATGCTTCCATTCCCTTCTGTTCTATAGAAATATCTGCCATGTTTCCAAATTTGCAACCAAAGTCTTCACCGTGAAGAGGCGGGGCCAGACATGCCTACTCATTTAAATAAACCCAAACCAAAAGTCTCAGCCCGCCTTCACTGAGTTTGCAGCACTAAAGAACCAGAAGCAGAGCGGATTATTCCCCAGTATTCTATTCTTTTTTAAGTGTAAATTACATCAGATTACATCAGATTACAGCACCGGACCTCAGCTCTGTTTTTACTCTGTTTACCACTGAGACTCCAGTTTAACCCCTGAGCTGCTGCCAGATTATTTTGAGAAGATAGAATAATGTTTTAAACAATATTTTACTCAACAGAAGATAAAGGGGAGGAGAGGAGGGGGAACTACTAATACTAATAGTATTAATAATACAGAGTACTAATACTTCCAGCACATCTAACTCCACTTACGTTAGCTAACTGGCTAACAGCTTATTAGCTTCATCACATTATTGGCTGTTTTAATTTAATATTAATAAGACTTACTGAAACAAACTGTAAAAAACTTTGTACAGAGTGTAAATACTGTTCATACTGTTCATACTCCAACAGCACAATAACAATAACAACACGTGATCAATAATATAATAATCAGCATTTTACTGACTACAACTCATCTCTCCATCTCTCTTACTGCAGCTAAACGTCACACTGCATCCAGCCAGCAGGGGCGCTAGACCTGTGGTGGATTTATTTATGAGAGACGATGCTCCGCCTGTGTTTATATACACTCACTGTTTATATATTAATGATAAATAGATATATATTTATTACAGGACTGAACAGAAGAGTGGTATAATGTTTATATGAGATCTTCACTCACCAGCTCTCTCTTCTTCATGCACTCCATCACCATCAGATAGATCTGCTGAGCCTGATTACGATTATAGTTAAAGGTTTTCTGAATAGTGACCAGAAGCTGATCTCGAACTCCTTCATTCACCAGCCTGCAGACAGACAGACAGACAGACAGACAGATCCACAGACAGACAGACAGATCCACAGACAGACACACACACAGACACACAAACATACAGACGGAAATAAGAGAGAGAGAGACAGTTTTTTCATTTATTAATAATCTATTAAATCCCTGTGCTGTAATGCAGTAATGATGGTAAATACTCATAATTTCTGATGAGTATAAACGTGATTAAAGCTCAATCTGGATAGGATTATTTTCTCTGTGTAAAATATTTCACACTTCTACTCTTTAGTGATAAAACTCCTGCATCCAGACTGCAACTGTAAAAACATGAGGACCAGTGAGTTTTTTTTATTTTTTTTTCTCTGTCACATGACATCATCACAGAGTTCAGTAGCTCCTCCATTTCCACTCGCTGTTGTGTTTTTAATGTGGATCTCTGTGGAAACCGTGGCACATCCAAAGTGTAATTACAGTGCGCGGCAGTGGACAAATATCTATTTTATTAAAGGAGAGGAGACGAAACTCAGAGATGTGCGTCCGGACGGGACTAAAATTACCGGAGGAGCACGGAGTTCAGAGAAAAACAGTAGATAATTCAGCCTGTAATTTACTCAGAGGACGTCTGAGAAAAACACCTACATGATCGTTCTGGACGAGAATAAAATCACAGAGGATAAAAACTTAAATTACCCCAGAACCCCCTGAGAAAATCTGTGGTTTTACTATGGGTGAATTAGCTGAGCACTGAGTTTCCTCTTCTGAAGTCTCCATTGCTCCACCAGCAGCTTGCGTTCAGTAAAACCCGCCAGGAAAATCACCCTCTCTTGGGAGAGGCTGCAGCTGACGTTTCTTTTTCCTTATTTCTTAAGATTCAGTGTAGTTTAGAACAGTATCTTGTGTATTTAAATTTTCTAAGTAAACTTAAAGCTGAGAAGACGTGAGTGCGCTCCCGAGAGAGGGTGCTTTTCCTGGCGTGGTGCTGAATTCAGCACAACACCAGCAGCTCACCCGTCTTCCTCTGTGTATTTGTGGGCGAAGGAGATGATGTCGGACGCTCGGCCGCTGCCGTCACACACCACCACCGGCACCGGAGGCTCCTCCCTCAAACTCTCCAGAACTATAGTGATCACATTCGGCCCGCCCTCCAGAATCAGACACACCAGCGGCACACCCTGCCCCAGACCTGTACATATACACACACACACACACGTTACACACACGTTACACACACACGTTACACACACGTTACACACACACGTTACACACACGTTACACACACACAATACACACACGTTACACACACACACACGTTACACACACGTTACACACACAAACACACGTTACACACACACACACACACACACACATTATACACACACACACACATTACACACACGTTACACACACAAACACACGTTACCCACACGTTACACAGACAAACACACGTTACACACACACACACACACGTTACACACACGTTACACACACACGTTACACACACACATGTTATACACACACACACATTATACACACACACACACACATTATACACACACACACACATTACACACACGTTACACACACACATGTTATACACACACACACATTATACACACACAGAATAAACTCCTATTATTCAGGTGGTTACTGTAAGATGAGGAGTAGATGAGATGATGGATCAGGTCTGGTGGTGATTGGATGGTTGGGGTGGAGATGCTGGCGGGTGATTGGATGGTTGGGGTGGAGATGCTGGCGGGTGATTGGTGAAGCGGTGGAGATGCTGGCGGGTGATTGGATGGTTGGGGTGGAGATGCTGGCGGGTGATTGGTGAAGCGGTGGAGATGCTGGCGGGTGATTGGATGGTTGGGGTGGAGATGCTGGCGGGTGATTGGATGGTTGGGGTGGAGATGCTGGCGGGTGATTGGATGGTTGGGGTGGAGATGCTGGCGGGTGATTGGATGGTTGGGGTGGAGATGCTGGCGGGTGATTGGTGGAGTGGTGGAGATGCTGGCGGGTGATTGGATGGTTGGGGTGGAGATGCTGGCGGGTGATTGGTGAAGCGGTGGAGATGCTGGCGGGTGATTGGATGGTTGGGGTGGAGATGCTGGCAGGTGATTGGTGGAGTGGTGGAGATGCTGGCGGGTGATTGGTGAAGCGGTGGAGATGCTGGCGGGTGATTGGATGGTTGGAGTGGAGATGCTGGCGGGTGATTGGTGAAGCGGTGGAGATGCTGGCGGGTGATTGGATGGTTGGGGTGAGGTATGGGATGACGGCTGGGCCTCCCTTTGCTGTCCCTGCCTCCTCTGGAGCTCCAGGCATAGGATGACAAAGGGAAACCCAGGAGGTCACAGATCCAGCTCAGCCAGCGGAAGAGCAAACAGCCACGATACTCACAGTATTTACAGAGTATATTTAGAGTATTATCATCATTTCACCAGTAACTCCATGTTCAAACACTAAAATTTATTTTAAAGTGTACACAGTAAATCTATGGACTTCATTCTGTGCCAAAAGTTTTACACAAAAAAGTAAGATCTGCAATCAGAATGTTAAGAATCAAAAGGAAAATCTGCATGATGAAAATTCAAAACAATGTACAAAAAATGTCACATATATATTTTTAAATATACTGCGATACTTTATTATTCCTTGCAGTCATGGCTCAGAGTGTTCCAGCAGGCTAAGTTCTGACACTATGATCAGGAGATCGCTGGTTTGCCATCAGCTGCCAGAGTCCTGAGAGAGCACAGTTGGTCTTGCTCTCTCTGGGTGGGTACAGTACAGTAGATGGCGCTCTCTCTTTCCCCTCATCACTCCTAGGGTGATGTGGATCAGCACAAGGCTGCGTCTGTGAGCTGATGTATCAGAACCGAGTCGCTGCGTCTCTTTCCTCCGAGCGTTAGCGCTGTGATGCTACTTGACAATGCTACAGCATCAGCAGCAGTTATAAAAAAGAGGCGGGGTCTGACTTCACATATATCGGAGGAGGCTAGACTACACTAGACTAGACTATACTCTCCTGGTGTGTTGGAGCATCACTAGTGATGGGGGGAGTCCTAATGAGTGGGTTGGATATTTGGCCGTGTAAATTGGAGAGAAAATGGGATAAAAATAATAAGAAATAAAAGTATAAGTATAATTGTGCATGTATTTTTACTGTATATAGATAAATGCTTTCAAACACTGCATGTGAGAAAATACAGCAATTTATTATTTTTTCTAATTTTTTTTGTTACACTTTATTATTGCCCCAAACTAAAAATACAAAGAATAATATAATTTAATATTTTTTTTTCTCTGTGAGGATATGAAATGGTTAAAAAGTGATCCAGATCAGGACTCACGGGTGTTGATCTTCTGCAGGGAGATGTGTTTCTCTAGCTGTCGGCGGAGTCGGACCTCGGCACCGTATTTGCCGTGAGTGCCGTTGTCGGCAAGGATGAAGTGGGAGTGGCTGCTGTTCAGAACCGACAGTTTACTGAGAGGATTAGACATCGTCTGATACGGCCGGGTCACCTGGAACCACAACCATACCAACACCAGCGTTCACACAGTGCAGAAACACACCGGACCCAACCCGCACCACTGACCAGAACCAGAACCAGAACAGCAACAGTTTTAATTAATTTGTCTTTTTATTTATCTAATTTTATGTTTTACTTTTTAGCCCTTTTATTTTATTCATTTTATCCTTTTATTTGTTTTATTACTGGTTGTACTTTTGGCCTTTTACCTTTTTATTTCACACCTGTTCACACCTGCTAACACCTGCTAACACCGGCTCAGACCTGTTCACACCTGTTCACACCGGCTCACACCGGTTCACACCTGTTCACACCTGTTCACACCTGCTCACACCTGCTCACACCTGTTCACACCTGCTCACACCGGCTCACACCTGTTTACACCTGTTCACACCTGCTCACACGTTTAAACCTGTTCACACCTGTTCACACCGGCTCACACCGGTTCACACCTGTTCACACCTGTTCACACCTGCTCACACCTGCTCACACCTGCTCACACCTGTTTACACCTGTTCACACCTGCTCACACCTGCTCACACGTTTAAACCTGTTCACACCTGCTTACACCGGCTCACACCTGTTTACACCTGTTCACACCTGCTCACACCTGCTCACACCTGCTCACACCTGTTTACACCTGTTCACACCTGCTCACACCTGCTCACACCTGCTCACACCTGTTTAAACCTGTTCACACCTGCTCACACCTGTTTACACTTATTGCTGCACACTTATGATCAGCTCATCCAGTAATCGTGATAATACCAGGTGTGAACTAGGTCTTATATAGCTACTTATGTTAATATTATTATGGATAAATAATTAAATATCCTGAGATAATTCAGAGTTTGATTGGCTGAACTGACGGTTCTGCTTTATGGATTTTAAGTCGTTTTTAAATTCAAATTAATTTGATTTTTTAGGGCAAAAAAGTTGCAAAAGTTTGTGAACCCCTGATCGTAAAAAGTGCTGGTTAGAGTGAGTTCAGTGTCTGAGATATTATTAGATATTATGTGATTATTGATGATCAATAGAACCCAAACTCACATCTCGACCAATCAGATCCTCTTTATTCTCCACGATGCCCCAGGGCGCGATGCCGATGGCGCAGACTCGCCCGCGGGACTTAGAGGAGTGGTCCTTCAGAGCATCGCCAACATGGCGGATCACACCTGCACAGGTACAGAACACAGAGATATACACAGTTAAACAGTTCAGAGCAGACTATACTATACTACACTATACCACACTACACTATACTATACTCAAGTGTTCATCCAATAAATACAAAAAAAAAAAAAACCTTTGCTCGACTCCCCAGACCCCAAGATCACGCGGGTTGCCAGATTGAGACAACGTAGCACGCAACAATGAGTCTTACTCTGTAGCTGATCAGTGAATATTTAAGTTTCAGTGTCCAAAATTCCCGTGTTTCTACTACACGAGTGGTGAAGGTAATTTATCCAGCAATGGTTAGTAAACCTTACTGAAGCTCAGTGATGACCTGTCCAACAGAACTAAAGCCAGCTCCCCATTTCCAGTGGCTGCAGCTCACTGTTTGAATGCTGTTGTGTTCTATACCTGGCAACCCTGAGAGTGGAAATGTGACTGGGGGAATGAATGGTGTTTCCTGAAACCTTTCAGACCTAAACTATGTGCCGGTGTTGAAAAAATAAAAAATACAATACAAAATAAAACAAATAATAACTGTTTCTGTCTAAAGTGCACACAAATCTAAACTAAAGTTTTTTGATGTATATTGGATTGGAAGTCTGTACTTCACAAGCTAACCAGAAACACTAAAATAAACATGAAAAAAGTGTTCTAAAAAATAAAGAAAATACACAATGACCATTTTAATGGACTCAGAAAGGGTCTGAAAGGGTTAATATCTAATGATTCATCCTGTTCATGTTATGAGTTACTACAGAAACACACAAACAGCTCTGTAAAAAAAAATAAGAGATCACTTTAAAAATGATGAGTTTCTTTGATTTTATCAAATTAAAAACCTCTGGAATATAATCAAGAGGAAGATGGATGATCACAAACCATCAAACCACCAAACTGAACTGCTTGAATTTTTACACCAGGAGTAAAGCAGCATAAAGTTATCCAAAAGCAGTGTGTAAGACTGGTGGAGGAGAACATGATGATAAAGATGCATGAAAAAAAACTGTGATTAAAAACCAACCAGGATTATTCCATCAAATATTGATTATTTCTGAACTCTTAAAACTTTATGAATATGAACTTGTTTTCTTTGCATTATTTGAGGTCTGAAAGTTCTGCATCTTTTTTGTTATTTCAGCCATTTCTCATTTTCTGTAAATAAATGCTCTAAATGAGAATATTTTTATTTGTAATTTGGGAGAAATGTTGTCTGTAGTTTATAGAATAAAACAACAATGTTCATTTTACTCAAACATAAACCTATAAATAGCACAATCAGAGAAACTGATTCAGAAACTGAAGTGTTCTCTTCATTTTTTACAGAGCTGTATGAATGTTGTGTTGGAGCTGGGGCTTGGTTCAGCTGATGAGAGGGTGTAGGATGGTTGTGTGTGACGGTACTGACCGGTGCTGACCCCCCCGGTGAAGATCCAGGCTCCAGTGGTGACGGCGGCTTTAATCAGACCCTTCCCGAACACCTGTTTGAGTTTAGGCTGCAGGTCGAAGTTCTGTAGACCTCCATGAACCGAGATCAGCAGCGTCGGCAGCTCCAGCTGCCAGTCCTTCACCATCAGGTGCAGCAGGTTATCCGGCTTACTGTCGTACGACACCCGGATATACTGATATAGAGACACAGAGAGAGAGAAGTAAAAACCTCATCAAAACCTCATCCCAACTGTGAAACATGGTGGAGGGAGCATCATGGTTTGGAGCTGCTTTGCTTTGCTGCCTCAGGGTCTGGACGGATTTTGCCGTCATCAACAGAAAAAAAATAAATACCCAAGTTTACCAAGACATTTTGCAGGACAATCTGTCCTCCAACTGAAGCTCAACAGAGGATGGATGATGCAACAGAACAAACAACAGTTTAGTGAACAGAATTCCTCCTGACCGTTCTGCAGGTCTGATCTGCAGCTACAGGAAACCATTGGTTGAGGTTTTTGCTGATAAAGGAGGATCAACCAGTTATTAAATCCAAAGATTCACATACTTTTATTTCCTCTCACTGTGAATATTAACATGCTGTGTTCATGATGTGTGGTTTTAGTTTAATCAGACTGTGTTTGTCTATTATTGTGATGTAGATGAAGATCAGAACACATTTAATCACCAATTTATACAGAAATACAAGTATAATCCCAAAGAGTTCACACACTTTTTCTTGCTACTGTATATATGTATATATATATATATATATATGGGTTGGTGTGAGGGGGTTTGTACCATGGCTTTGTTGGCGTGTCCTCCTCCCTGGAACTCGATGGTGCCGTAGGCGTCGGTGGGGAGGAGCTGAGTGTGTTTCAGGACGGACCATCTCTCCGCCGCCGGCTCAGACTGACCCTCCTCTCCACCCTTACTGGTGGCACTGGGAGGAATGGGCGCATGCTGGGTCACCAGCTGACCACAGCTGCACCTGTAGGAGACAGGAAGTGGATCTGGATGTGGTTCACTAACCTTGTGTGTTAGTGGTGCTGATATAATGGGTAAAGTGGGCGGGGCCAGTCTGTATATCTGCGTTTGTGGGGGATTTGTGGGAGGGATTAAATCCCTACAGCAGGATTTAGCTTTTAATGGTTTAATTCTTTCTGAACTGAGTGTCCCCCACAGAGATTACACACCACGGAGACGCTACACTGACATGCCAAAAGTCATGGGACAGGAACTATATATACGAAAGTATTGTGTATAGTATCCCATTACTTTTCCAAGTCCCTTTAGCTAAATAATGCTATACTGAACTGTAGTATATGTGGGCGGAGTCACTTGGCACCCGCTTGTTCACCCGCTATTATCAGCCCTCACTTCAACTCCCATAATTCACCTGCACCCACTACTATCAGACCCTCACTACAACTCCCATAATTCACCTGCACCCACTATTATCAGACCCTCACTACAACTCCCATAATTCACCTGCACCCACTATTATCAGACCCTCACTACAACTCCCATAATTCACCTGCACCCACTATTATCAGACCCTCACTACAACTCCCATAATTCACCTGCACCCACTATTATCAGACCCTCACTACAACTCCCATAATTCACCTGCACCGACTATTATCAGCCCTCACTACAACTCCCATAATTCACCTGCACCCACTATTATCAGACCCTCACTACAACTCCCATAATTCACCTGCACCCACTATTATCAGACCCTCACTACAACTCCCATAATTCACCTGCACCCACTATTATCAGACCCTCACTACAACTCCCATAATTCACTTGGCCTTTCCTTTCTCAAGCCTTCTGTTTTCTGAGGTAAACATATATATTATTAATAATTTAATATACTAGAGTCTCATGACTTTTGGCATATATATTTTGCTGTGTCTGTTAAATGAGAGACAGTAGAGTGTGTAAAGTTTACTATATAAGTATATATAGTATATTAAAATATAGAATATACGAATTATGATACTGACTTGCTGGGATCTTTGCTGCTGGGGAATAAATAAATACACTCCCTCTTCTGAAACGTCCGCTCAACCCACGCCCTCTGAGCCTGTAACACACACACACACACACAGTGGGAGAAAAAAACATGTTATTATTTTTATTGATTGGATGTTATTTGGACGGTGCCTCATATCAGAAGTGAACTCTGGTCTAGTCGTTTCCACTGCAGGTGTGGAGGCTATCCGCTCCAGGTGCTGCGTGTAGGGTCATGTGGTGATTGGTTCATTTTGTTACATGATGCTTCTACTCATGTCAGTATCAGTATACCCTAATGAGATTTCCCACCACTTTCCTCGGCTCCAGTCAGGCTCATAAAAATAATCTGTAAAGTAGGCGTCTGTTTTTTATGTTATTTTTATTTTATATAAAGCTAATCACAATATAGTAAAGTAGGAAATCAAACTGTTGTTTTAAATAAAAGGTGCAGTGTATAGCCTTATTACATACATTGCACACAGACTATAAGCTCAACATTTCTTTGTTTAGAAAATGTTTTATATACTTAAACCATGTTTAATTATATTAGATTAGAGGAAAGTCAATCTTGTAGCTAAATTTCTAATGTTTAGGCTGTGGATCATTGTTCACATTGTTGGTGTTTTAATCTTTCAGTGATCTGTTCTTAATAATTAACATTTGTATAAAATAATAGATCTATACGTCTTCAGTGTTGTAATTTTAATAAACCTCATTCTGAACAGATTTCACTCATTCAGCCTGAAAATATTTTTAAAAAGCTCAGTTTTAACACTCTACTTACTGTAGTTAAATAATGTGGGGTTTAAATCAGGTTCAGGCTCATAATGACAGTTTATGGAGCGGATTGGGGCAATCCTCACTCACAAGATAACACCTCACAATTTATACAGGTGTAAGCATTTCCAAGCCTGTGCGATGTAACGCTAAACACAGGGTACAGAGTTCTAAAAGCTCCAATAATAATAATAATAATAATAATATTAATCAGTAAACAGAAAACAGAAACGTGAAGCACAGAATTACACAATCCATCCAAAACAATCAAACCTGCAATAATGAGCTTTTTCTCCCCAAACAAACCCAAAAAAGCTACGATCTGTCCCTCTGCTCTCAGTTCATCAGATTAATAAACTGATATGATGTGATATTTATCCCCTCAGCTCACCTGTAATCCACTAAATCCACCAGGTGAACAAAAAACATCAAAACAAACAAGATAAAAAAAACTACAAATCTGAGAACGTGATCAGAAACAAGGAATTAAAGTACAGCCATTCATTTCCTAAAATGTATTCAATCTAGATAATAACAGATTAAACTCACGTGCAGATTACACACACACACACACACACACAGATTGTTGCTGTTATGCATAAACTTGATTTTTGTTTTATTTATTTATTTATTATTGTGCTACAAAATAACTATCCTAATTATGCATTTAGTAATGTAACGTGCCTATTAGTGTTATTATAATCAGTCCTGTCTGTTAAATTGTCTCCTCTGCTGTATTTATTGTATTTATTGTATTGTTACACTTTTGCACTTTTTGTTTGTCTATTGTATTGTTGCTCCATGTTGCACCAATGTAATTTCACTACACTGTGTTCCTGTACTCATATATAATCACAATAAAAGCCTCTTCACTCGACTTATTAAGCACTGATATGTGTGTGTGATATGCTAAAAGAAAATTAAATCTTACTGAGTTTCACAATAAAAAAAAAAATCATCAAAATACAGTAAAATATTGTCATATTTCCCAGCCCTACACTTTAGGATTTGAGTTTTTTTTGGTAAAGCTTTTTTTAGCTGTGAATTTTGCTGATTTTAAAACTTTTGATTTGATTAAAAAAAAAATCCCAAACATGTAAAATATATCTGAATACAAAATATTACAAATAATAATCAGAAAAAATCAGAAAAACAAAACAATGATCCTTCTCTCACCCATCCTGAAGAGTCCGCAGAGCAGAAGAGACCAGAACCAGAACCAGAACCCGGCGCTGATCAGTGTACCGGACCCTGTGGCCCTCACCCACCACAACTCACCATCTCCCCCTTTATTCAGTCCTCATGAGCACCATGTGATCTGGCCTCAGCCTCACGTCCCACATGACCAACCCAGAATAATCCTCTCAGAACCTCATGACCAACATCAGCCCCGTCCCGACCAGAACCACCTCTACACATCCAGAATCACCCCAACCCAACCCGTCTTGCACCGCACCGACCCGTCCAGCACCGCCTCGACCCATCCAAAACAGCCCCAACCTGTCTGTTCCCTACTAGCCCACTGCGCTCCACTAAACCATCAAGCTGACTGGCTGTTTCTCCTGAAAGGCGAAACTTCCTTGAACCGGCTCCATGATTGTCGTTCAGAGATTTCTCATTCACAAACAGTCAGTTTCCTGTCTCCTCATTAATAATACAGCTGAGCTGATCGAAACGCTTCAAGGCTGCCCAATAATCATTCGGGGCTAAAGCCCCGGAAGCCCAGGCCAGCCCATGCCCCTGCACTTTACTGACCCATTCGGACCCACGACCACCAGTTTTATTGCTCTAGAGACACATTTTCACCTATTGCTAAAATAAAACTATACCAATAAAAAGGGTCAGTAGTGAACTGCGTCTCTGGTTTTGCTCCTCTGGAGGTACTTTAGAGAGGTACTTTAGAGAGGTACCCCTGAGGCAGCAGAACAACTAATAAAACCGGATTCATAATTTTACACAACTTTTTATATAAACTCACTAAAACACACACAGATCACTAAACCAAAACCTCTTCCTGCTCTAAATTCATCCTGATTAAATATCAAACATCTGTCTACAGTTTATTATACACACCATCTAAATTCACACTGGATTTACTGAACTAAACTCTGTAAATTCTGTTAATCAGAACAGAGTTAACTCTAACAGGAAACAGGAAATTACTAACGAGCGTGAGCTTCATTTAACTGCTTCCCCAGTGTTCAGTAATCAGCGCAGAACCCGGTTCTCTGTTTATCAGAACCAGCAGAACCGTGACTTAGATCTTTCAGCTGAAGTGTAAAGGAGTTAAAGTGAGATATCAGCAGAGTTAATGTTTAAATATTGGAGTTTGAAATATACTTGAGTTAAGGATATTTAAGTTTAAAAGGAATTGGAGATGAAGTAAGATGTTTAAGTTTGAAATAAAATTTAGTTTCAAGTGTAATCAAAGTAAAAAAAGTTAAAGTAAAAAAAAATAATACTTAAGTAGAAACTAATTACAGCAGGGCTCTAGAGTGCGATCAATTTGGTGACACGTGCAACATAATATTTCAAGTGCAACCTTTATTTTTTCTGGTCGCACCAGCGTGACCAGCCGTCTCCATGTGGATCCCCCTGTGATATAATTATATTTCAACATCATTTAGAATCTGACCGAGGCGTGTTTTCAACATAATCCATTAAGAAAATAGTGTCTGTTAGCCTAGCTAGCATTAGCATTAGCACCGACAGCTGCATTCTGGTGTTGTAAAGATATTAAACTACAGACTGGAGTAAACTATAATCATAATCCACATATCCTATAAAACCACAGCATCTACAAACACTAACCAGCACTAACTCACCCATCTGTTATTAAACACAGAGATTAATTTAGTTCAGAAATACAGTTAGCATCTCCAGTTAGCCGTTAGCATCTCCATTAACATCTGAAGTCTGTTAGCCTAGCTAGCATTGCACCCACAGCTGCATTCTGGTGTTGTGAATGTAATAAATAATTATCTAAAGTGAATTAAAGTCATAATCCACATCTAATATTAAACCACAGATCCTCCTCACTCTAACCAGCACTAATAAATCAATCTGTTATTAAAAAACACAGAACACTGATTAATACAGCTCAGAAATACAGTTAGCATCGCCGGTTAGCCGTTAGCCACTGCAGATAATTCACTATGTGCCAAAATAAAAGTCATCAGATCAGCTTGTAGACTTACACTTGTAAACCAAGAACAATAAAGAAAATTAGTTTTGTTTTATTTTGACCTTACTAAGTAAATTTTTGATTAAAATATGGTCAAATAACTAAATTATTTTAATAATTGCATCTAATTTTAAGAGTTTTAAGCAGGGCTGGTTTAGATTATTACTGCAGTGAAACACATTTAAACTATTAATGTAAAAATGTCTTAGAGTGTAGTTACTCTTTAAAGTGTATTTGAGTAACCGCTGGAATGTGTGACTTTTTCCTAAAAATTCTTGTTATTTAAATAAATAATTTGGAATAAAATATATAGAATTGGTCTTTGGTCATGAAGAATAATCCATAAGATATTGAACTAAAATATATTGGGGATGAAGCCCTTAAAACACTTACAACACTTTTTATTTAATTTATCTTAAGAGATTGGAGCTTAAATTTAAGATCAGTAAAGCACTTTAAATATATTACCTTTCTATTAGAATTGTGCTTCAAATAAAGAACTTTATGCTGATCAGATTGTTGGTTAATTATTATAAATCAATATTGCTCAGATGGACAGTGCTAAAAGAAGAAAACCTGTAAAACTGAGGTGTTAAAGGCAATGCAGTGCACCAAACCCATTTAGTTGTTAAAAACACTGTAATTAGCAGTTAAAAATAATATTAACTAGAAAACTAGAAAAAAAAAGTATATATAAAGAATGGTTTCTAATCACGTATATGAAATTGACTTTACAGAGATTTAGCCACATATCTTACCGAGGCTTCTGCTGAGAGTATTTTTTAATATGGTATTGTGCTTTTTTTTCGGTACTTTTAACTTTTTACAAATTAAATAACATAGGGTAGCACAGTTCCACAAGGTAGCACAACTCGACAGAACACCGGTACACCTAAGAAACAAATGTAGGTGCAACCAGTGCAAAAAGTTACTCTAGAGCCCAGAACAGTTCAGAGCTAAAGAAAAGGTTTCTCGGTTTCTAAAACTAAAACTGAACTGAAACTCTGGTTTCGGCTGGTTGAACACAGATCATAAAAACACTCAGCAGATCTGACTGACTCAGCATGTAAATGAGCTGCAGCAGTGGGCGGGGTTTGTACAGGATGTGGGCGGGGTCACTGAATTAACACCAGTCTTGTGAGTCGGTGCTCTACAGATTACTGATCCTCCAAAACCCAGTCTGAGTAAATCAGATCCTGATCCAGCAGAAAACAATAAAGCTCAGTTCTGTTAAACAATAAACAATAGAAAATTGAACCCAGACCGGATTCATCCATCCAGCACACAGGATTTACTAAAGAAAGCTTAATAAATAAAATATTACGATTATAGTTACACATAACAAAAATCACCCACAACCATCTCAACCCTCAGATCTGAAGAACATCCCCTGTCTTTACCAAACACTGAAATAACTGTACTGTTTAAAACATTTAAATATCAAAGAAATATCAAAGTTTATTCATATTTTAAAATTAAAACAGAACTCAACATTAATTCAGCTGTTAATAACCGCTGAAATGCAGGCTGAGGAGCCATCAGGAAATAAAATAAATCAAATCAAAAGACAATAAAGTAACAATATTACTACCGATATAATACTATCCAACATGATGTTGCAAAAAATTTGTATTTATCCAACAACATATTTTAATTAATTAACTAATTATTCATATTACACAAAAATAAGAGAGCATTTAAAAATGATGAGTTTCTTTGATTTGACCAAATTAAAAACCTCTGGAATATAATCAAGAGGAAGATGGATGATCACAAACCATCAAACCACCAAACTGAACTGCTTGAATTTTTACACCAGGAGTAAAGCAGCATAAAGTTATCCAAAAGCAGTGTGTAAGACTGGTGGAGGAGAACATGATGCCAAGATGCATGAAATTAAAACTGTGATTAAAAACCAGGATTATTCCACCAAATATTGATTATTTCTGAACTCTTAAAACTTTATGAATATGAACTTGTTTTCTTTGCATTATTTGAGGTCTGAAAGATCTGCATCTTTTTTGTTATTTCAGTCATTTCTCATTTTCTGTAAATAAATGCTCTAAATGAGAATATTTTTATTTGTAATTTGGGAGAAATGTTGTCTGTAGTTTATAGAATAAAACAACAATGTTCATTTTACTCAAACATAAACCTATAAATAGCAAAATCAGAGAAACTGATTCAGAAACTGAAGTGATCTCTTCATTTAATATACAGCTGTATATAAGTAAATCTAATGTGTACATTTTTATTTATATATGTTTAGCTGGATGTAAATGTATTTTAGTGGTAGAGGAGTGTGTGGAGACCCTCAGGGCTGTGAGGAAACAGGAAATGTGATTAACACATGATCACATGCTTCAGGATGGTGTGAATGTGGTTCTGAATGAGACGAGTCTGAGAGTCTTTATAGAATTTAATTTAAGTGTGAATTAAAATCATGTGATTCAGATAAATATCACCCTCACGCTTCAGCACTTTACATCTACTAATACAGAGTTCCACCTTTACACCCACTAAACACATCAAAACACAACAAGTTACTCACAAAGTTCCACACAGGTACCCCACAGTACCTCACACTACATCACAGTTCCACAAAGGTTCAATACAGTTCCCTTATAGATACTCCACACAGGTACAGTACCACACAGGTACCACAGTACTGGGTGTGAATGAATGTATCTGAAAGCAGCATTTATTGAAATTGTGTCTCAAATATTCAGACAACAGAAGAAAGTGTTTAATATATATAAAGTTTTACATCTTTATAAATGTATAAAAAGCACTGCAAATCAAAAGGCTAATATCCTTTTAATCTAATCATTTAACACCATTTCATTTTTCAACATAATATTTAATAATTTAATCTCTTCTGTTCAGCAGTTCTGCTCCTTCAGATTCTGTGTTTGTAAATTGTGCTTTTTGTTGGATTTATAACCCAAAATTTAATCACTCTATTTAATAAAACTCTAATCGGATTGTTTGATTTATCTAATGTAATCCGATTTCATCCATAACTGTAATGATATACCTGTTTTTTTAACTTGCAATCCAGTTACAGCCTGACTGACCAGATTATCTTCAAGCTTTTCCTGAGAGAATCATCAGATATAGTAGAGTACAATCTTAAACCTACAGCTCTGTAAAAAAAAAAAAGAGAGCAGTTAAAAATGATGAGTTTCTTTGATTTTACCAAATTAAAAACCTCTGGAATATAATCAAGAGGAAGATGGATGATCACAAGCCATCAAACCACCAAACTGAACTGCTTGAATTTTTACACCAGGAGTAAAGCAGCATAAAGTTATCCAAAAGCAGTGTGTAAGACTGGTGGAGGAGAACATGATGCCAAGATGCATGAAAAAAAACTGTGATTAAAAACCAGGGTTATTCCACCAAATATTGATTATTTCTGAACTCTTAAAACTTTATGAATATGAACTTGTTTTCTTTGCATTATTTGAGGTCTGAAAGTTCTGCATCTTTTTTGTTATTTCAGTCATTTCTCATTTTCTGTAAATAAATGCTCTAAATAAGAATATTTTTATTTGTAATTTGGGAGAAATGTTGTCTGTAGTTTATAGAATAAAACAACAATGTTCATTTTACTCAAACATAAACCTATAAATAGAAAAATCAGAGAAACTGATTCAGAAACTGAAGTGCTCTCTTCATTTTATACAGAGCTGTATGTTATCCTATATAACTGTATGGAGCTCACCTAAGTCTTATTCGTAAAGGGAATGATGAGCAAGAGACGCTCTGATTGGTTTATTTCACGCTAAACCCAAAATTGACCACACCCATGATTAATTAAGAGAATTAGTACATGACTCTTGCTTTGCATGTTTTGAACTGTGCAAGGTGTACTTTTCCCATCGTTATGATAGCAAAGACACACTGACACGCCCCCCTAAATCAAGCTGTACGGTGCTCGGCTCGTCTAAAGATCACTAAAATAGAGCCGAGTAAATAATATACAGTATATTTACATTATTATTTCCTTTACTAAACCCTTAAATACGCGCTGTGTTAAAGGGGTCGTTGTTATTTCCTGCATTAGCAGCTAAAAGCTGGATTCTGTTTTTAAAGCTATTGTTATAAAAGTGCTCCAGATACAGAGTTTATTATATAATCTTCATTTTCTGTTTTACAGATTAATCACTGCATTATTCCTATTGCTTTTAAAGGGTTTAATGGACAGCTGCTCTTTACAGAGCCATTAATACAGATTACTCCAACAATACTGCTATACTCCTCCTCAGGAGTGTGTGTGTGTGTGTGTGTGTGTGTGTATGTGTGTTTAAGAGGAATATATATTTATTTATATATTTTATTTTTTATGTTTTATTTGGAGTGGTGGTGGTTTGAATAATTAATTTGAATAATTTAAAGATATTTTTAAATAAGACACCTTAAATATTAATTTAGCCTTTTCCATTAAAATATTATTATTATTATTCAATCAGTCAATCTTTATTTCCAATCGGTAATACATTGATGAGGGTACCCCTTATTTTCACTGCAGCTGAGCATTTACAAAATAAAAGAGACTGAAGTTTAAATAATAAAAATAACCAAACAATATAAGATTTAATTAGAAAAAAAAAAATCAGAATAACAGGAAATGCAGACAGGCTAAAATGTAAAGCAATAAAATAAAGAGATAAATAATTTAAACAATAAAATATAAACACAATAAAAAAATAGAGGACTACAATAACAACAAAATTATAAAAAAAAGGTAATTGATGGAACTAAAATAAATTAAATAAGGTAAAAAAAAGCTAAACAGTTACAGTCTGTTTAAAGGTGTTTAGAGACTAATAGATTAATAGTTTAACTAATATCATCACGCTGGGATAATCCAGCTTTAAGAATTAATTATACTCCACCCTGTTACAGTAAAATATTACAGTAATAAAATTGTGTATAAAAAAAAGTTTGACAAAATATAGTCATGAATAAATAAACATCTGCAGTTTAACATTAAATACGTAATTTCCCCCAAAATACATATTAATACAGGATACTATCCAGGTTTCCATAAAACTGTAGGGGGGGGGGGGATGATATGGTATATAAAATATTATATAATGATATTTAATCATTTAGTAATTTTCACAATAACAATATATATCAATATTTTGATGCAGACAAAATATACTATCAGTGAGAAATTGTTAAAAACACCTTTTGTAGTTTTAATTGTGAAGCATCTTTGGGTTGGTGATACACAATATATAAATAACTATATATATCTATATATATATAACACAATATAAGACTGCTTTGTTTTTATTACTATATATCACACAAATAAATGTAAACAGTTACTGTGACTTAATACACTCTCTATAATAAAAAGAAAACTGGTCAGTTTTCTTTAAGCAACTAATAAATATATTAAATCCATGTGCAAAAAAAAAGCAGACTGTAAACCACCAGAACCAGAACATTCCTCACAATATGCTAATCAAAATATCATATTACTCAAGATCCAGAACCAAACTTTTATATGTTTTCTGAGCTGTGATTTAATTTATATATTAATAGGCATGTCACATTAAGAATATGTTTTGTGATATATTGGTCTAGAAATTATATTATGGTCATTTTAAAGTCATTAAATGGAACATGATGATAATAATAATAAAATAGCATAACAAAGCATTCATACATTTTTAAAGACAACATTGTATTTAATCATAGTTTAGGGGAAATATATAGTTTTTTTTTTCATCTACTGCTGAATTTTTTTGAACAGTTATTAAAGCACTGATTGGCTAAAATACTGTTCACTGTCATACACAGCTCTGTAAAAAATAAAAACTGAAGAGACCACTTGCTATTTATAGGTTTATGTTTGAGTAAAATGAACATTGTTGTTTTATTCTATAAACTACAGACAACATTTCTCCCAAATTACAAATAAAAATATTCTCATTTAGAGCATTTATTTACAGAAAATGAGAAATGACTGAAATAACAAAAAAGATGCAGAGCTTTCAGACCTCAAATAATGCAAAGAAAACAAGTTCATATTCATAAAGTTTTAAGAGTTCAGAAATAATCAATATTTGGTGGAATAATCCTGGTTTTTAATCACAGTTTTTTTTTCATGCATCTTGGCATCATGTTCTCCTCCACCAGTCTTACACACTGCTTTTGGATAACTTTATGCTGCTTTACTCCTGGTGCAAAAATTCAAGCAGTTCAGTTTGGTGGTTTGATGGTTTGTGATCATCCATCTTCCTATTGATTATATTCCAGAGGTTTTCAATTTGATAAAATCAAAGAAACTCATCATTTTTAATTAGAGTGCTCTCTTATTGTTATTATTATGTTTTTTCTTCACTGTGCTGCAGGGAGATTCTTACCTTCTGGGAACCGGATAAGGTGCGCTTGATGGAGGAACGCTTGAAGGAACCTTCTTTAGCTCTTTTCCCGAAGCTGCTCTTGTTCTCCATGGCTGGAAGAAGCTCTGCCCTCTCCTCATTGGTCTAAGCAGGTGCCCGCTGTGCCAGTCTCCCCAGGTGTGCTCAGGTGTTTGGGGAAGATGCTCCAGGAGACAGGTGAGGACAGGGATGGTCTGGGTCTCTGAGAGCAGCTGGAGTGAAGAGAACTGAGATGTTCACTAAATCTGTAAAACATCACCAGCGTGCTGAAACAGACACTGACCCATCCCTCTGCACCAGTGTGTGTGTTTTTAGTGTGTTTGTGTGTGTGTATAATGTGTGTGTGTGTAATCAGGCTTAATGGCGTGTGCTGTATGAAGGAGTGCTCTTTAATGCAGCAGATTTATTAAATGGTGATTGAAGGTAAATCTACTTTAGTAAAAGTCGGAGCAGAAACGGATTTAATGCTTAATAACAGCAGCAGCAGAGAGTCGGGCGGGAGTTCTGCTGCATTAAAGAGAAAGAAACGCGCGGGATTACCACAACCCGTCACGTTTAACCGCAGCTGACCGAGCAGAGAGTGTGTGTTATTATCAGAGGTGGAAAGTAATGAATTACATTTAGTTAAGTTACTGTAATTGAGTAAATTTTATGAGTAATTTGTAATTTTTTTAAGTAGGTGAATTTTCTTTTACTCAAGTACATTCTGACACAAGTAATTTACTTTGCTACATTGGAAAACTCCCCGTTACTGAGCAACAAATAAAATGCTGCAGGAAAAAAACAACTGTCTGAATTAAAAAATAAATAATTGGGCGGATGCGGCGGTGCACAGATGCTCATGCGCGAAATAACGAGGCAATAACATCCTGCAATACAAAATGTGTCCCGCCGGACAGAGCTGCAGCCTTCAAACCTCCCACATCAAACCTGAGAAAGCATGTAGTGGTGAGTATTTATATCATTAAACATTAATCTGCTTAAATGTTAAACAAAAAAAAACATGTAAATAGCAGTTAAAGCACAGCAATGACAAGTTAAAAAATAATAATAATGAACTGTAAAACTATAAAAATACAGTTTATAGTCACATATATAACTATAAACTTTTTAACAGTAAAGAAAAAAAATGGATCATAGAAACCTATACCACTGAAAATGTTTTATGGGGGGGTCTGAACAAATACTGCCTGAAAGGTTTAAAATATTATGTGAAATAATAGTTAATTAAAACAATTTAATTTATTATTTTTTTTACCTTTTTACATCAAATAATTAAAAGTAACTATGTACTATTTTTACTCAAGTAGATTTTTAGCAAAGTAAAGGTAATTTTACTTCATTACAATTTTTCAGTACTTTTCCCACCTCTGGTTATTATTAATAATAATAATAATAATAATAATAATAACAATGCAGAAATCATAACTTGCTTGATTACAAACTTACATCCCCACACACACACGATTCTAACAGATATAAATACCTTTAAACTCCACTTTTAACCTCTTAAGCTCCAAGCCGATTTTTTTTACCAATTTTACATTTGAAGGCTTACTACTCTAATATTAAATAATTCAGAGGCGATTTTATCAATTAATATTATTTAGAAGCCTTTACACAATTCATTTAAGACACTTTAATTATTCATTTTAAACATGTAATGGCCAAAATATGGTAAAAACATTTTAGGCGCTTTCAGATTTTTGGTACCACTTTAAAATAAGACTACTTTTATAAAGGGTTTTTAATTGGTTTACAATTAGTTTATTAATGTTACAAATTAGGTTGTAAATGCCTTAAAAATCATAATAATCAGTTATAACACATACGTAGAAAGAGCAACAGTATAGACGGCTGTGTAATATAGTTCACTATTTGACAAACAACAGGTCATTGTTGCTCTTTCTACTGTACGTATGTGTTATAACTGATTATTAATGATTATTAAAGCATTTACAACCTAATTAGTAACTATTAGTAAACTAATTGTAAACCATTTATAAACCCTTTATAAAGGTAGTCTTATTTTAAAGTGGTACCCAGTTTTTCTATTTTCAGACACATTAAATTATATTTATATGAAGTTTATATGGATGAAGTGTTTTGGCAGCTCTATATTTTGCTATAAAGTGTTTACATTCATCATATATATTTATAAACTGCTCTCTTTTACTGTTTTCATTCAGTAGAGCTCTGAACCTGGTCCTTTCTTTCGCCAAAAGGACTGGACACTTTATAAGAATAAAAAATACCAATTTTATAACTCATTTTGCAGTAAAGAAAGTGTTTCTGTATGTTTTACTCCTGATAGAATTATAAATGTGCGGTGTGTCTTTAAATCTTTTACACTGTTTTAAACTGTGTGTGTTTGGCGGGGGCAGGGGGGCGGGGCGTGCACACTCACGTGTGTTAAACCATTACTCTAAATAGAGATTAACTAAAGGCACACCAGCAATAATTCATAAATAAGCGACTATTGTAATCCAGCACAGACTATTTTAAAAACATTAGAAGCTTTTCTTCAACATTTATAAAAAAAGCCATTTAAATGCAAATGTTTATATTCTTAGAAATAAAAAACTTTAGAAAGTGATAGAAAAATCCGTTTTTCATTACTTATCTATTATTTTTTATAATAATAAATGAAGAATAACCCGACTGCAGGTCTTCAGCAGGTCAGAGGACTCGCGGCTCGTCAGTGTGACGCAGTTTGTAAAATCCGGATTCTGCACGTGAGCCACGGGGACGTACCTGCAGCGCCGCCGCCAGCGCTGAACATAATCCATCAGATTTTACACTCCATTTACTGCACAACACATCCTTTAAAACAGCTTTATTAAACCAATGAAGCTAAACTGTAATAAACTAAAACAGAAAACAAGCTTTCTACAAAAATTATATTTATATTTATAATATATATATATATATTCATAAAAAAGGTCACGTCCCCGTCCCTGTCCCTCCGGCCGTGTGCTGAGCTGGTTGTTATGTGAAGGATGGAGAGGAGAGCTGTCCCCTGTAATAAATAATATATACACAGTCCTCTCTGTGTGACCAGCCTTCATCCTCCTCCTCCTCCTCCTCCGTCAGCAGGGCACTCTGCGTCTGTTTGTCCCCCGCCGTCCCCCTGTCCTTCTGTTCCCCCCGTCCCCGTCCGTCCTCTTCACTCTGCTGCGTTAGAGCCGGTGTCTGAAACACAACAGAACCACAGTTAAACTCCGAACCCAATTTAAAATCACGATACATACTGAAACTGTTACTGCAGAACATTTACAATAAACAGAGCGGCCTACTGTTAACTTATTTCTAATTTATTTCTAATTTTTCCCATTTAACATGGCTAATTACCCAACCCACTCATTAAGACTCCACCTATCACCAGTGACGCTCTTTTAACACCAGGAGGGTTAAGAAGACCAGCACACGCCTCCTCTGATACATGTGAAGTCAGACTCCGCCTCTTTTTAAACTCTTTGGCCGAGTAGCATCACAGAGCTAACACTCGGAGGAAAGCGCAGCGACACGGTTCTGATACATCAGCTCACAGATGCAGCCTTGTGCTGATCCACATCACCCTAGGAGTGATGAGGGGACAGAGAGAGCGCCATCTACTGTACTGTACCCACCCAGAGAGAGCAAGAACAAACTGTGCTCTCTCAGGACTCCGGCAGCTTCATGGTAAAGCTGCATGACCGGGGGTTCGAACCTGCAACCTCCTGCTCATAGTGGCAGCGCCTTAGCTTGCTGGACTACTCGGCACCGGGTTAACTTTATTTAAATTAAATAAAATTATAAGCTGCACTAAAAATTCTTAAATTTTTCCAAAAATCATCAGAGCTCCTTATAATCCGGTGCTCCTTATGTATGAATTCTATCAGTCAGGTATTAAGGAGCAGTAAAGACACTCCACTGAAGTACAGAGTTATACAGGAGATTCAGTTTAGTTCTCCAGCACCCAGACTGGAGCACCATTAGCATTAGCTGCTAATCCCAGCGCTAAGCGCTAACTCTTTCACTGTTCAGAGGTGAGTATATTAGACTGTAGTCTGCAGCGTATTTACCATGTTAAAATAAGCTACGTGGGACAAACTGCTAGCTAATTTCACCCTGGCTTACCGTAACACTCAGGGTCCCTCTGTGTAGCGCTGCCGGGCTGCAGTTAGCCGCTAATGCTAATGCTCCAGCCTTAGTGTAAAACTGGAAATCTAAGTTTATTGTAAATAAACTGAAGCGCTTTAATCACCAAATAAACAGTTTTCAGGAGAGAAATCTGTGTAGATTAACATCCAGCACTTCACTGAGTTAAATATTACAATTCTATTTACTTTGCTTAGCTGCCAAATTTATAACGAAAACAATGCGACACCACTGTTCCTACTGCTAGTTACTAGTGCTGCATAAAATGCATCTTATAATCTGGTGCAAAAAGTTATATATTATTAGTTAGTATATATTAGTATATATAAATGGAAGAAATAAGAGCACTTAAAAATGAGTTTGTTTAATTTTACCAAATTGAAAAGACTGGTGGAGGAGAACATGATGCCAAGATGCATAAAAACTGTGAATAAAAACCAGGATTATTCCACCAAATATTGATTATTTCTGAACTCTTAAAACTTTATGAATATGAACTTCAATCACGTGACTGTACACAATCTCACTGTTCCCTTAACAAAGTGCAGTTTTTAAAAGGCAAGCAAAGAAGTCTATAAATTTTACACTGCAAATTGTGTAATTGTTAATCAGTCATGTAGTGTGAAAACCACAACAACTGAAGCACTCACGATTACAGAACCACCAGTCCTCTACCACAAACATCACAACTACCTGACCTCTCACTCAGTCCTGCAGAGTGAACCAGGAGTGAGACGAGAGTATTTAAAACATTAGATAAACTCACTTTTCCCGTCGCAGGCGACGATCTTCACTTTATCCACTTTCACCAGATCAGTGACTTCCCGAAACTCCACGTCATTTAAAACAAACGTCCAGACGTTATCACAAAACCTGTACGTGTTCAGCGACCCCTGCACACACACACACACACACACACACACAATCATCAATTACATGGTTATAATAATAAATCACATTTCTTTATTTTACTGAAGAATAACGATCAGATCTGGATCAGACCTTCTCAATTTCAGCCTGATTTTCCAGAAGCATGTTGAGATTATTTTAGCTGTTTGAGGATGGTTGGTTTATTGTTCTTGTTTTAAAAACTCACCTCAGAACCACAGTTCATTAACAGTAACACTGAATAGTAGTGGTGTAACAGTACGTATATTCTTTATGAACCGTTACAGTACGGTACGGGAGGGTCACGGTTTGGTTCACGTAAACTCACAGCACAGGTTTGATGCAGAAGTATAAATTGGCTGCTAATGCACATTGGTAGCATCGTCCAAACCTACCAACAACCAGAACTAGTGCTGGGTGATAAAACGATATTTATAGTTATCGAGGAAATTATATATCGCAGTAAATGTGACCGTTTAAGTAGCAGAGCACACGATCAGGCAGCGCGCTGAACTGCCTCTGCTCAGCCAATCACCTGTCAGAATGAACACTGAAATACTCTTGTGTTTTGCTTTATGTAGTTGCCTGCATTCAGAGAGGGGAATAATCCTATGATTTAATATAATCATATAAAAACAACCAAGTGCTATTGCAGTTCAAATTAAACAGACAAATAATGTAAAGGATCTTAATTTTTTTTTTGGTTTATATATTTGTCCCCTTGTTATTGTTTTAAGGGCCGAACATATCGGCTGATATGGAAAACTATATTGAGATAAGATTTTTTTTCCATATTGCTCAGCTCTATCCAGAACAAATGAAAAAAAGGAATTTCAACCCAACAACCCCACTGCTTTTAATCAGACTTTAGATGTGAAATCAGATGGGTCCCATTGTTTTTTTAGTTTGGAGTAGGCATGTCATGATAGCTTTTTTTTGTAGATGATATATATCATCCCAGAAATTATTGCTATAAACAATATTATTGTCATTTTAAATAATTGAAATAATAATAGTTTGGGAAATGTATATTCTTTTCTTTAGCTGCTGCAGTTCACACTGTGTGTATGGAGTATGGAGCTGTAATTAAAGCACTGGTCTCTTTGACTGGCTAAAATACTGTTCACTGTTATATACGTGAACAAACATTCAAACAAACAATAGACGATATCCTGATCATCAAATATTATTAAGATTAATATGATTAAGATTGTTATTATAAGATTGTACTAAGGTAATTGAAATGAAAACATACCAAATGGTGTTTATACCGAGGTGTGTACCGAACGGCGAATTTCCTGTACCGTTACCCCCTCTAGTGCGTACAGTATATTAATACTCACCTTAAAGTTAACTCTATTGCGAACTCGGTTGGCCAGCGCCGTGTTGATGGCTTTGTCGAACTGCAGCAAAACCTGGAGAGCTAACTGAGGGGTGATCTGCTGAGTCTGTGTAAAAACATTAACAAAGAAATTTAAACAGTGTATAAAATATAAAATGTGCAATAAATAGTATTATTTAAAGTGGTGAGTGAAAAGGGGTGGGGTTGGGGGAGTTCCCTGAGATTGTCCATCAAAATGTATAATTGTCCAACATGAGTAAATACGTTATTGTTTGTTGATTTTGGGCACTTTTGGAGACACAGTCTTACACTTAAAGTAGAGTATAAACTGTGTGACTGATCCATTTACCTGTCTACCATTGCAGTAATACAGTACTGTTACAAACGAACAATTAATCAACAAATACATTTAAATAATTGATCGTTGCAGCTTTATTAGCCTCCTGATTCACTCAACTTCCAAAACTTCAAGTTAATAAATTCTTAAGTCACTCTTTATATCTCAGTCAAAAGGTCTGCTTTCCAAAAATGTCCTCACTTTTAGAGCTTAGATTCTCTGCCCGAATCCGACCCGATATCGGGCCCACCAAGAAAATAGTCTGTAATGTAGGCAAATGTCTTTTTAATGATATTTATATTTTATATAAAGCTATGGCGTGATAATCAAAATATAGCTAAGTAACAAATCAAACTGTTAAAAAAAAAAAAAAAACAGTGCATAGCCTTATTACTGTTTTTTGTTTTTGCACTTAAGACCATAAGCTCAATATTTAAAAAAAGGTTTGTTTAGAAATTATGTTCTTAAACCCTGTTTAATTATATTAGATTAGAGGTAAAGTCATTCAAACATCATTCTTGTAGCCTAATTTACTGATGTTAAATGTGGATCATTACTTGTATTGTTGGTGTTTTAATCTCTCAGAGATCTGTTCTTAATTAACATTCTTTCTGAAATAATAGGTCTGTGCTTCTTCGGTGTTATAATGTTAATTTAATCATTTAATTCATTTCTCTCATTCAAACAGCTCTAAAATGTTTTTAAGAAGCTCAGTTTTAATGCTCTACTAAAAAAAGGTTTTAAATCGAGCTCCGGCTCAAAACAAGAGTTTATGGGATAGGATGCACTTATTCAGCACTAAACTGCTAAAGATGCCAAATCCAGGTCCAGATAGTATAAAACCCTTCAGCAGATTTGTACTTTCTAAACCTGGATTTGCAGCTATTAGACTCCCATAGCAGAGAAATTCACAAAACTGAAGTGTCTGGAAAATAAACACATACCTAAACATACAAACAATGCAAGAACATACACAGCCTGACCAAAACATACATAAAAACAGGTACCGTAGACACCTCCTATTGATTAATCATTAATGCATGGGTAATTAATAGGTTTCAGCTAAAACAAGTTATTATTTAACCCTAACTGATGCAGGGAGTAGCTTCTCATCTGTTAAACGACCCTGTGGAAAGAATCATCCTGTGGCCGTGCAGATGATGTTCATCTGTTTCAGTAGAGTCAAACTATCACTACGCATCAAGCAGACAAAGTTACATTAAAAAGAACATTGAAGTAAGTTAAACTACTTAAATCAGCATAAGAACTGTCCAATGCATTATTATTATTATTATTAAACAGTAGAAGAAGAGTGGAGGATCATCATCATCTTCCAGGGAGGAATGTGGTGGAAAAAGATATTGAATGATGGTGATCACACACCGCAATGCAGCCCAAGCAGTTAAAACTATATTTCAAGGATTCAAGGAGATTTTATTGTCATTCGCATCACATGTGGTACATGAGGTGGAACGAAATTGTGATCTCACGATCCAGTTTTACACCCTAAAAATACTGCGACTTTATTCTCTCGTAATATTATCTCAGAATATTACAACATTGATCTTGTAATATTATGTCATTGATCTCTTATTATTATGACTTTATTCTCAAAATATATTCTCAAATCATGCTACTCACCTACTATCGTTTCTACAGTAATTTCATCAATTATTCATGCAAATATATAAAGTAGGGTATGATAAAATGTATTTGCATTGTAAAGTTGGAAAAAAGTAAGCAAAGATTTTACTTTTATCATATTTTTCAAAGAGTAACTGAAAACATAAACACACTTAAATGTGATATATCATGATATATATCGTTATCGTGATATAAAAAATTTCATATCGCGATATATGATTTTACCCATATCGCCCAGCACTAATATTACTACTTCATTATCTCAGAATATTACAAATTTACTCTCGTAGTATTACGACTTAATTCTCAAAGTGAATTTTATTTTTTTAAGAGTGGCCCTAAATGTATGCTAAATGTATATATTTTTAACAAATGTAAAAACAATTCATAGAGGGTTAAGATAATATAAAATGAGCCTTGATTAACACCACAGTGCAGAGGAAAGAACAGAAAATAAACAATAAAATATATCTATATAAAAAAAACACACACAAAAAAAACAGAACAATATTTAAAAAACACAAATCTACAAAAGCTGAGGTTAGAGGAAGCCTGGTTGTAACCGGTGTAACATTGATTAGCAGTGAGACGTTTTATTGTACATAGACCAATAGTAAATAGTAAATAAAATTTAATACTTTTACACTTACATATAATCCAGATATTTAGATTTAATTCTGTAGTTTTGGTGAACAAAAACATACTGTAGCTAACAGCAGCTTTACCTCAGCGAGCCGTTAGCTTCCCTGTGGACTAGTTTAATTGAAAGCTAGGCTAAGCTAACTGAAAACTAGGTTAACTGAGAGCTAGTCTAACTGTGGGATAATATAACTTTGGAATATAGGCTAATTGTGGACTTGGCTAAGTGTGAAACAAGATAACTGAGAGCTAAGCTAACTGTGTAATAAACTAACTGTGGACTACGGTAACTGAGCGCTAGGCTAACTGAGGAGTAAGCTAACTGAGGGCTAGGCTAGGCTAACTGTGGTCTATGGTAACTGAGGGCTATGCTAGGCTAACGGTGGTGTTGTACCTGGATCAGCTCGTCCAGGCTCTCCTGCAGGCTGTTCCCGAGCGTGGTGTTCCTGTAGAGCTGATAGGCCATGTTGTGAGAGTATAGAGCAGTGTAGGGTGAGTATAGTGGAGTATAGCGCAGTATAGAGGAGTATAGAGTTGTGTAGAATCCGGTTATAATGGGGATTATTAGCGGAGGGTCTCTGAGCTCAGCTAGCCGCGCTGTACCGCTGAGAGCAGCTCGCTACGGAAACCCGCGCAGGACAAATAACCTCAGCGCTCAGCGGACTGCAGTACATCTAACTGCAGCCGGAGAACCAATAGGCGTGGCGAATAGGCGGGGCTACTGTCAATCATATCGAGCATCAGCCAATCAAAAGTGTGAAGTACCTGTCTGTCATTTTGTGCAGTCTCTTTCTTTCTCTCTCTCCACCTCTTTCTCTCTCTCTCTTTCTGTATGTATATATAAGTTTTTCTGACTTTGCTATTTATAGGTTTATATAGGTTATATGTTTGAGTAAAATTGGTAGAAAATTGGTAGAAAAGACATGCAGCTGCCAGGAAATAGCAAAGAGGAAGACCAAATAGGAGATATATGGACGCAGTTAGAGAGGACATGGAGTTAGCTGGTGTGAGGACACAGGACAAAGGAAAAGCCAAAAGAAGAAGAAGAAGAAGTTTGAGTTAAATGAACATTGTTCTATTGGCGGCGCATGCACACGCTGCGGCTTACCCTGTCTTCCTATCCTGTATGGATGGGTTGATGGCTAATTTCGCTGGTTGACCATGTGACAATAAAGGCAATTCTATCTTCTATCTATCTATTCTATAAAATATTGTTTTATTTAGAGCTTTCAGATCTCAAATAATGCAAAGAAAACAAGTTCATATTCATAAAGTTTTAAGAGTTCAGAAATAATCAATATTTGGTGGAATAACACTGGTTTTAATCAAAGTTTTAATCTATGATCTGGATCAGTTGATGAGTTTGTTTTGGAGAGTTTCTCCCTCTGTTTGGTTTGGTTTCACACAGGTATAAACCTAAACGCACCAAAATACACACAAATAAACCCTGCGAGTGTAACACGAGCACATCGTCTCCTGCGATTGGTGAGAGCTATCTGGCGTGGGAGTGAGAAACTAAATATAGTAGTGCTATAGGTAGGGCTTCCATCACATTTACAATCGAAAAAAATCCATGTGATTTTTGGTCTGACCCAGTTTAAGCCATTTGAGCAGTACTAATTCATACTATTCATATTAGATTTACAAATGCTAATATTTTACACAAAAAAAATATTTATATATATTTTATTTTTTTTTCCACATTTGTTCTAGTGCTGTGAAGTACAAACAAAAAATGTATATCACTGTATTTTTATTACTATTATTTATTTATATTTATTTGCATTTAGGTTTAATATAGGTTTGTGATTTACTCTCCTGCTAGGAGTACATACAATATAAAATAAAACATTAAAGCTTTAAATTAATAAGAAATCAGACTTTATAATCAGAAAAACAGCTGATGAATGTAAACAATAGACCTTAAAAAGAGATATGCTAACAAATGTAAATATTCAAGAGATATTTCTCAAAAGCTCTATTTCACAAGTAAAACAAGTTTAATATCAAATTACAATATATTATTATTGAAGACATTACAGGCATTACAGTATTTAAGCAGCTGTTTTATTAGTTTATCACAATTTCCTTGGTTCTCCAGTTTAAAGGTCGTAATTACGACTCGACCTGCATTTGAGTGTTTTTTGGTCAGGTGGAAATGGACACCATTAGGAAAATCATTTTGTTCATACTTTTGTTTTATTACTATGAGAAACAGTAGGTTTATTTTGCAAAAATAATTTTCTTGTATCTATAAGCAGGACAGAGCGTGAGGCTCCACAGAACTGAACTACAGTGTATTAGCTTGTTATGCTAACTGGTTAGCATTAGCTAGGGAGCTCTGATAGTGTGCTTCTTCAGCGTTTTTCTAAACAGTGCTCTGCAGCGCCTCTAGTGGTGTGGTGGTCTGCGAAAAATGAACACTGGTTCTTATTCACCCCGGTATTAAATTATTATTAATATAATTTTTCTTTTTAAGGTTTGCGTATTTCATTTAAAGTGTGTATTTGTATTTTACATGCATGTAGTTGTTTAAACACAGCTACAGGTTTCAGTACATTTCTGACTTTTGTTTTACAAACTCAGAATCTTTATGACCCTTATTTGACTCTGTACTCTTTATTTTTTACACAGTGTGGTTTTATTGAAATAATGATGAGAACAATCATAATATTTCACCTAAAACAATTTCAATAAGGAACTTTCACCCTTTGTACAGACAAGGATAACTTAAAGAGAGAAATATCTTTTGAAGTAAGACAGAAAAAATGAAAATCTCAGATAAACTCAGCATCAGTCCGACTGTAGTGGAAAAAAATAAATCATCATCATTCGTGCTCTCTGCCAATCAGAAACAAGCTCAGCATGATTTAACGTACCGACCAATGACTGTATAAAAGCATGGACTGTGCAACATCGTATGATTATAAGCTCCGCCCATCACCATGTATTCCAATAGCAAAACGGTCTCAACTTTTTACAATCTAATTTTTTTCTTCTCTAAACTAAAGTCTTTCCAGCTCCAGTTTTTTAATTCCAGAAGTCAGTTTTCTTTCTGCTAATATTACAGATTTTTATTCTCCAGAAATAATTTACTGTAATTAGATGGAAATATAATATTTATTGGAAATAACCAATATTTTGGTAATAAAATACGCCGACTGTTGGGTTTGTGATGCTTGGCTCCGCCTCTGGTGTCTATTTACCAATTTAACTACAGTTGGTATAAAATTTGGCTTCATTTCTATAAAACAGGAGGAAACAGAATCACACGATCCATGTTTATATACAGTCAGTGGTACCTGATCAGATCCAATCACCGCTCTGTTTTAAACCATATTAAAATATAAAGATAAATGGTAATAATGGAAAATTGGCCTTAAGCCCTATCTGTACAGGATTAGTTTCTCAGGGGGTAATTTTCTCTTTTATGGGGGTTTTTATCCTCTGTGATTTTATTCCCGTCCAGAACGATCATGTAGGTGTTTTTCTCAGACGTCCTCTGAGAAAATTACAGGCTGAATTATCTACTGTTTTTCTCTGAACTCCGTGCTCCTCCGGTAATTTTAGTCCCGTCCGGACGCACATCTCTGAGTTTCGTCTCCTCGCCTTTAATAAAATAGATATTTATCCACTGCTGCGCACCGTAATTACACACGTTAAAAACACAACAGCAAGTGAAAATGGAGGAGCTACTGAACGCTGTAATGATGTCATGTGACCGAGAAAAAAGCTAAAACCTCACTGATCCTCCTGTTTTTATAACTGCAGTCCGGATGCAGGAGTTTTATCACTGAACAGTAGAAGTGTGAAATATTTTACACAGAAACTAATCCCGTCCAGATAGGGCTACAGTATGGGAAAGTTAACAAAACTAGACTTATAAATAATGATTCAGAAAGCAAAAAACAAACAAAAAAAAAGTTAAAATAATAAAATAATTAGATTATTAAACCCTAATTAAGGACGGTATGAGATAATGTTAGTTAATGCCCTGACAGAAGGCACACAGGAGGGATCTTAAACTGATCTACGATCAGCGTTAAGCAGCGTTTCTCAGCTCTGCTCCAGTTTATACCAGGTTCAGCTTTTAACTCCTACAGTAAAGTAATGCTCTTTTAATGGGGAATATTTAAATTACTCTCTGTTCTGCGTTTTGATTGGCTGTAGTTAGTTACAGCAGTAACTGCCAGTGCTTTTACACTATGAGATTTAAAGTCATTGATGGGTTCAGACATTAACCCTGACTGATATTCAGCAGGATCTGCATGTTTTCACTGTGGTTTAACTCGGACTTCAGGCTGTTTTTATAGAATATTAAAATCACCGTTTTCATCTTAATTAGGAAGCAAATCAGATCAGATGCTCCTCAAAACCCTCCAACAAGCTGCTGAACTCTGCAGCGCCCCCTAGCGGTGATTACATACATACACACACGCACATGCGCACACTCTCACGCGCACACTCTCACGCATAAGTACACTCTTACGCACACACTCTCACGCACACACTCTCACGCACACACTCTCACGCACACACTCTCACGCACACACGCTCACGCACACACGCTCACGCACACACGCTCACGCACACTCGTACACTCTCAAGCGCACACACAAGTGTGCATACAAACTCACGCTCACACACACGCACACACACACTCAGTGATTATCTGTAGGAACAGAAGAGGAAACAGTAGATGGGAAATAAAAAGGTAAATTTATGCAGAAATTAAATTCTATTGGAGTCCTGTAGATCCGTGCGAGACCTGACCCGCTGTCCCGCGAGCTCCACCCGCTCGGCTACAGACAGAGAGAGAGAGAGTTCTGGGTGGGGCTCAGGTGTTATCTAGGCCTGTGATTGGCCAGGAGGAAGTCCTTGTCTTTGCAGGTGAGACAGAGTTTGAGGTTTCTGAGAGATCCGCCGGCGCAGGAGAACGCCCAGCCCGCCATCACACACAGAACCAGGTATGTGGGGATCAGACTGCCCTCGTACTGCGGGTTCACAAACGTCTGAAACACAACAATATACAAACTTCACACATATATTTACCCTAATAAACACACACACATTTATATATATTTCTACTTTAACAACTAAAGTACTCTGTTCATTTATTAAGATAAACTTTTCATAGCTGCTATTTTCAGTTTACAGCTCTGAATATCAAATCAAATCAAATCAAATTTATTTGTATAGCGCTTTTTACAACTGGTGTTGGCACAAAACAGCTTTACAGAAACATGATTACAGGACAAAGAATCAGGCAAAACATTAAACATAGAAAATACAGAATACAGAACCCCGAGTGAAAAACTCCCTCAGAGCTTCAGGAGGAGGAAGAAACACTGGGAGGAACCAAGACTCACATTAAAGGGGGGACCATCCTACCACTGATCAAACAGCTTTTAAACATAAAAGTATATAATAAGAGAGTACTTAAAAATGATGAGTTTCTTTGATTTTACCAAATTAAAAACCTCTGGAATATAATCAAGAGGAAGATGGATGATCACAAACCATCAAACCACCAAACTGAACTGCTCTTTCCACAGGGCTGTTTAACAGATGAGAAGCTACTCACTGCATCAGCTGGGGTTAAATAACTTGTTGCAGCTATTGCTGGGTGATATGGCCACAAAAAATAAATTATTATTATTAATAATTAAAAACAGGCTTTATAGGTTTGTGTGTGTGTGCATTGAGGTGTAATAGGAGGAATAGCTGTGCTCTCGTGTCTGTGCTGGAGCTCCTCTGAGCTCAAACCAGACGACCAGCGCTCGCGAGGACTGCGACCTGCTTTCCGTCCTTTAGTTCGAACAGTTCTACAAGAACTACTGGATTTTTCTTTTTCTTTTATTCATTCAAGAAGTTTTGGCACAGTGTGAGGGACAGTTCGTCTGTTTAAATTAAGTAGTAAAATAAAAATCGAAAATGAAATTATCAGAAAAATAGCTGAAGAATGTAAACAACTGACCCTAAAAAGAGATACGCCAACAAATTTATGTAACTATTTAAAATATAGAGTTTTATGAAGGAAGCTGTG
The DNA here is from genome assembly GCF_023375975.1 of Astyanax mexicanus. NCBI lineage: Eukaryota > Metazoa > Chordata > Actinopteri > Characiformes > Acestrorhamphidae > Astyanax > Astyanax mexicanus. Next base: position 725,371 of record NW_026040053.1, read on the forward strand.
TTAAACACTATAAATGCACCTAAAATATAAATATTATAAACATTCAAATGAGATATTTCTCAAAAGTTCTATTGCACAAGTTTAATGTTAAATTACAATATATTTTTCTTAAAATAGGCATTACAGTACTAAAATCAGCCACAATTTCCTTCTTTCTCCAGGTAACAAATAAATTCAGTTCAGTGTGAATTAATGTTATCCTCTGAGTTTCAGTACTAATATATTTAAAAGGGCTTTAGTTACTTTTTATTGTTCTCTGCTAAAACACATATACAGTAAGGAACAGCAGCAGGAGCTCCTCAGATAAAGTGCTGTTCTGTTTCTCCAGGCAAGACGACGCTACACGAGCGTTTGGCTGCACAGGGCTAAGTAAATGTGCGTTAGCTTGTTATGCTAAGAGGCTAGTGTATCTGTTTCTTCGGCGGCGCTGTTCTAGATCGCGCTCTGCAGCACCTCTAGTGGTGTGGCAGAATGTTAAAAAATGCATACCGAATACAATTTCCCCTCCAGTATAGCGTATAAACCTGTACACCGCCCAGGACTAGTGGCAGCTAAAATAGAAGAACCTGTACAGTGTTTATCTGATGTTTGTGATTCAGGTTTTCTTACCAAACACGACACCAGCAGGTGACTGAAGACCACGGCGCCCACAGACCACCACCTCTGATTCTCACAGGCCTCGAAAAACACCACGCCCCAGAACATGTGCAGCAGGATTATAGCCAGAGTCATAAAAGCTAAAAAACAGAACATTCACTATTAAAACTAAACACAGTAATAGATCTCATGCCTACAAACAGGGTTCAAACACTTTTTAACCAATACATTTCTATGATTTTTTCAGGCCTTCAAGGCAAATTTTCGTGACCATTTGATTTTTTTTTAAACATCCGTGCAGACATAAACAATAAAACTATATTTAAAATTATAGTAGGTCTAAAATGAATCAGATTAAATGTTTACACAATCTTTAACAATAAAATGTGTATCAGATCCTGAGAGCTGTTTTGTGTTAAAATTAGTTAAATTACTGAATAAACTCTGATCTGATGTATTTATTAACTAAACATAGATTTTTTTCATCAATAATTTTAAAACCAAATTTTCATGACTTTTCCAAAACCTTCTGGGTATTTTTATTTTTGCAAAACTTTCTCCAGTCCTGGAAATTAATGCTATTTTAAAATGTCATGACTTTTCCAGGTTTTTAATAAGCGTATAAATCCTGTATAATATAATGTTACTCATTATATAAAGCCTTTATTAAGTCTAGAACTTGTCTCTGTTGTAATAAACTAATCACACACACATTATACAGTACTAATAATAATCAGAACTCCACAGCGCTGTCGTTCTGTTATTAAGGTACATTAATGTTAATCTCATTGATTTATTATAAGTTAAATTTACCTGCTCTCCGCTCTAAAAACCTCCGCCTCCTCCACCACTTCCTGCTTCCTGTTTGTGGGTGACGTAACGCTAAGCGCTGTTTCACATTAAAAGTCTTCGCTAAATTCCGTGCTCTGCGTTTTAAAATGAATTAAAATATTCCTCAAGAAACAGAAAATTAATCGATCAATCGATCAATTTTCAAATTACTCGAGTAATCGTTTCACCCCTATATTTTAAGAGTATTTTATAGTTTTATCACTGATTTGCTTTATTTTAAATGGTGTTTTATTGTACAGCACTTGGTCGATTCCTGGTGTATTTTAAATGTGTTTAATAAATAAATTGTTTGGACTCTACCTGAGGAGATGAAGTAATGCTGGGAGTCTCCGTGGATCCCGACGGTTCCGGGTCCGACCGAGTCTGAGAGGATGTTCACCACTGAAAACGCCCCACTCATAAACCCGAACCCCAGACCTGAGACTGGAGATCACCAGAGAATCACCATTACTCTCACACCAGCAGCACAACAACACAAACACAATCATATATAAAATACATAAATATGAGCACAATATTTTATATTAATTATTATAAAACATTATTATAAAATTATTATAAATAAATATAAACTCTTTAAAAGTAAAAAAATCTGTAAACATGATTTTTAAATGTCACATGAGTTTTTTAAACATCTATGAATTAGAAACCTTGTATAAGTAAATGATAATACCGTAAGCGAGCTGACGGACAGAGATGGGCATGGTGTCCTCCTGACTGATGGCCAGCAGTCCTGCATTAGCTTTCCTAAAAAACAAACAGCAAATATACAACAAATATACAAATATACAGGTTATTAGAGCAGCACATTTCAGACACAGATACAATGTAAAGTGCTTTACTTAAACAGGAACAAAACACAAATATATAAAAAATAATAATAAAATAAAAGGTATTTTAAAATCAATCAAAATAAAATATATAGTTTTTATATATTGTATAATTTTTCAAAAGATACAAAATTAAACATACAAACAATAAACATAAGAATGAGGAAAAAAAGGCTGCATTTCAGGACAGAAAACTGAGCTAAAAGCTGATAAACAGGAAGGTTTGCAGTTCCTGACTATTCTAATCCTCTCTAAAATCTGATTTTATTTAACAGCTCCAGATCTCCATGTTTTTATATAGAGCAGGACTAATTGATCTGTTCCTGATGATCTGAGAGTTCTGCTCATATCGCTGCATCAGATCAGGTAAATATACTGGTTTAAATTAGTGCTGGGCGATTATGACCTAAAAAAATATCTTCGATTTTTTTCACAAAAATCAAGATTTTCGATTAGAACCGATTCCCCCCCCCCCCCCTATTAAAAATCAGACTACAGATGACCAATAAATGGTTTTAAACTAGGTTTATCTGTAAAAAATATATAAAATTAGTTTGGTGTTCAGACGCTTTGGGTTGAGTCGACTCATTTGAGTGAACCAATGATTCAATACACTGTTTTAGAAGCCCGCGCTGACCTCGTATCTCCACACAGCCGAGGAGAATCTCACACTGACGAACGCTGAATTAAATTTTTTATACTTCAGAACGCTTTGGGTTTTTTGACTAATAATTGAGAAATAAAGCACTAAATGAATCACAGAAGAGACTTTAAGGAGAGACTATTGAGACACTTTATCTTGTTCTGCTCTAATTCACATTATCATGCTGCTAAAGCAAAACCTGCACTCTGGACTTCATGTTGCTGCTACCTGTCTACTGTTCCTATTTATTTTATTTTATTGTGTATTCATCTTTATCTATTTTATTCTATTTTATTTTTATTCTATTTTGTTGTATTCTTTTATTTTGTTATCTTATTTATATCAATATTATCTATGTTGTTATCTTTATTATATTACATTTGGCAGACGCTTTTGTCCAAAGCGATTTACAATAGTAAAGTACAAAAGTAATATTAGTTAAAGGTAAAACATCTTTAGACAGGGCTTAAAGAAGGTCGAAGGGAGATAAATGGGATAGAGGAGTGAAGGAGGGGAAGAAGGAAATGAGGTCATGAAGTTATATTATCTATATTATCTATTACTATCTGTGGGAGGAGCCGGTAACCAGGATAAGACGGATAAACACTTCAGAAATAAGGAGCGTTTTCAGATTTAATAGTGAAAATCATCCAGCACTAAGTCCTAACCCATAAAGAACATTTCCTTTTTTCTCTCAATACTTTACTGCTTTTAAACAACAGGTTTATGAAATAAAGGAACAACAGCTCTTGGGTGTAAACTGGATCGTGAGATTTCGAAATTTCGTTCCACCTCATGAATCACATGTGATGCAAATGACAATAAAATCTCCTTGAATCCTAATATTGTTTTCCCACAACGAATCATGTGAGTGATGAAGCTGCAGTTTTTAAAAGGGGTAAATTTTATTTCTTAATAAATATAAGCTTTATTTCACCGGGTGTTTGTGTGGAAAGTGCTGGAACTTGTTTCAGTACGAGTTCAGTCAGTCCTTGGAGGAATGTTTAGTAAATTTGCGCGGGTCAGTCTGTGAGAGGAGCCGGTTACCAGGATAAGACGGATAAACACTTCAGAAATGAGGAGCGTTTCCCTGTATTTTAGATTACAAAAATGTTAAATGTCTGTATGTAATATTGTAATTACTCCATTTTGAAAATCGCATTAAAACTATAACTCAAATTAATGTAATTAATCGTGAAAATCGCTCAGCAATAGTTTAACCATCAGGAACATTTCCTATATTATTTTTAATACTATTCTGCTTTTATACAACAGGTTTATGAAATAAAGGAATTAATACTGTTTTAATGTTGTAATACTTTCTTCCAAAATGTAATAAGAAATGAGACCCTGCTCTTCTACAATATCAGATCCCGCCTTTCCCAAAACTCACGACTACAAAACAGCAGATATCAGATCCGGCTCTGAATATAATCCATCAGAATCACATTACTGTCCTCATATTACTGCCCTACTTTTATCATTCTTCTCCCCATTTACTGCTTTAACTACAGTACACTTTATACAGTGACTTGCAAAAGTACTCATACCCCTTGAACGTTTCCATATTTTGTCACATTACAACTACAAACATAAATATATTTAATTGGAATTTAATGTGAAAGATCAAAACAAAGTGGTATAAAACTGTGAAGTGGAAAGAAAATGATGCAGTATATAATGTAGTATAGTGTGTAGTATAGTGTGTAGTATAGTGTAGTGTAGTAATTCTTACTTGAGTAGTTTGTAGTAGGCGAAGCGGAAGAGCTCCTGCAGGAGGACGGAGAGCACCACCCCGAATATGAGCAGAGCTTTCTGCTGAGAGGAGCTTTCCTTATTACTCATCTGTACCGTAACAAACCACACCAACGACGCCAACAGCAGCGACACCAGCCAGAAAAACGCCCTGTAACACCACATAAACACAGCGTTAATACCCCGTAAACCACCCTGCAACACACACACTGTTAACACCCCGTATACCACCCTGCAACACCAACACACACTGTTAACACCCCATAAACTACACCAACGACGCCAAGAGCAGCAGCACCAGCCAGAAAAACGTAAACACAGCATTAATACCCCGTAAACCACCCTGTAACACACACACACTGTTAATACCACGTAAACCACCCTGCAACACACACCAGACAGAAAAACGCCCTGTAACACCACATAAACACAGTGTTAATACCCAGTAAACCATCCTGTAACACACACACACTGTTAATACCACGTAAACCACCCTGCAACACACACCAACGACGCCAACAGCAGCGACACCAGCCAGAAAAACGCCCTGTAACACCACATAAGCACAGCGTTAATATCCTGTAAACCACCCTGTAACACACACACACTGTTAACACCCCATAAACCACACCAACGACGCCAACAGCAGCGACACCAGCCAGAAAAACACCCTGTAACACCACATAAGCACAGCTTTAATATCCTGTAAACCACCCTGTAACACACACACACTGTTAACACCCCATAAACCACACCAACGACGCCAACAGCAGCGACACCAGCCAGAAAAACGCCCTGTAACACCACATAAACACAGCAATAATACCCCGTAAACCACACTGTAACACACACCAACGACGACAACAACGAAACCAGCCATAAAAACACCCTGTAATACCACAGCGTTAACACCCCGTAAACCACCCTGCAACACATACACATTGTTTACACCCCATAAACCACCCTGTAACACACACCAGACAGAAAAACGCCCTGTAATACCACAAACACAGCGTTAATACCCCGTAAACCACCCTGCAACACACACACATTGTTTACACCTCATAAACCACTTTGTAACAAACAACGCCAACAGCAGCGATACCAGCCAAAAAAAACCCATGTAACACCACGTAAACACTGTTAATACACAGTATACCACCCAGCAACACACACACACTGTTAATACCCTGTAAACCACTCTGTAACACACACCAACCAGAAAAACGCCCTGTAACACCAAACACACAGCGTTAATACCCTGTAAACCACCCTGTAACACAACCACACTGTATAGGGTTTAGTATAGGAATTATGTGGTTACTATAGAAATGTATAGGGGGTTAGTATGGGGTTTAGTATAGAATTAGCATAGCAGTGTATAGGGGTTGGTATGGGGGGGACTTGGGGTAGGATAGGGGTTAATATGGGGGTGTATAGGGGGTAGTATAGGGGTTAGCATAGTATGAACATATAAGTGTATAGGGGTAGTATAGCAGAGGTAAAGAGGTGTATGGGGGTTAGTATAGCAGTGTATAGGGGGTAGTATAGACATTATAATAGTATTAATATAGAAGTGTATTGTGGTTAGTATAGGGAGTGTGGTTACTATAGAGGTGTACAGGGGGTAGTATAGGGGTTAGTATAGCAGTGTATAGGGGTTAGTATAGCAGTGTATAGGGGTTAGTATGGGGGTGTATAGGGGTTAGTATAGTATTAATATAGAAGTGTATAGAGGTAGTATAGAGGTGTATGGGTTAGTATACCAGTGTATAGGGGTAGTATATACATTAGAATAGTATTACTATAGAAGTGTTTAGGGGTTAGTATAAGGGGTTGGGGGGTTAGTATAGTGGTGTACAGGTGGTAGTATAGGGGTTAGTATAGCAGTATATAGGGGTTAGTATGGGGGTGTAAAGGGGAAGTAAAGGGCTAGTATAGGGGTATATAGGGGTTAGTATGGGGGTTAGTATAGTAGTATATAGGGGTGGTATAGGGGAGCCGGAGGGAGGGCCCGGTGGCGGAGACTCACCCCGCTATGAGGAAGATGACGCGGAGCGGGTCGCGGGAGATGGTGAAGAGGAAGAGAGCCGCCGCGGGACCGAACGCGATAAACGTACAGCCGAAGAAAACCGCCGCCGCCATCCCGGAGCTTTAGCTTAGCTTAGCCTAGCTTTAGCTTAGCTTTAGCTCCAGTCCTCCTGCTCCCCCGGGTTTATTGATCAGATATTAATATCCCCGCGGGTCCGGGGGGGCGGGGTCAGGCGCGGTGTATCGATTAGCGCTGATTTTAATAATTAATCATTAAATTAATGTAAAATCCGCTCCCACTGATCCACCGCCGACCTGCTGCTGCACTTCCTGCTCCCAGTCACATGACCACCCGCTCTTAAACACACACGCGCTCATTACATACATACACACATACACACACACACACATACACACATACACACACACACACACACACACACACACACACACACACACACACATATATATAAATACAATTCTATATTTATACACCTCACCACATTCAGACAGCATGTCACTGCTTTAGTTGAGTTTTTTTCTTTTTCCTTTTAATTTAATTTATTTATTTTGTCTTAGTATTTGCCTAATTTTATGTTGTAACCTTTTATTTGTTTTATTACTGGTTTTACTTTTGGCCTTTTACCTTTTTTATTTTATTTATTTCGTGCTTTTATTTTTATTTTTTTTTCTTTATTTTAGTTCCAGTAATTCATAATTTTGGTGTTATTTTAGTGCCCTATTTCTTTATTTGTGTTTATATTTCATTGTTTCATGGTTTATCTCTTTATTTTATTGCTTTACATGTTAGCTTGTCTGCATATCCTTTTATTCTGAATTATTTTATTTCTTCTTATATAAATCGTATATTTTTTGCTTGTTTTTATAATTTTAACTTATTTTTCAGACTCTTTAATTTAGTAAATTCTCAGCTGCATCGACAATGAGGGTCACCCTCAACATATTTCCGAGTGGAAATAAAAGTTGATTGAAATATACACAGTATTAAACTGTAATACACAGTATTTTTATAAAAAAAAAACTGAATAGGTCTTGTAATTTGTAAAAGTGTGTAACAACAGTGTTTCTGATACATATGTTTATATAAACATTAAATATAAATCCAAAATATGCAGGAACTCTCCACTCACTAGATGGCAGCATTTACTTACTTTTATCAGTATTTAGAATTCTCCATCCCAAACACATAATACATTTTTACACCCGAACACTTTAACATATTTTCATAAGTAATAAATTCACACTGTATTTTAAATTTCAATATATTTGAAATATATACGGAGGATATTTTCTGTTTTTACAAACAAATGCATCGACTAAGCACATTTGGTTTATTAAAATATTCCATATTTAATCATTTAAACTCATTCAGATGTTATAACAAGTATTTATTCAAAAAATCATGTATAAATAAATACAGCACAAATAATGACATGAATTAACAAAAGTAATATTATTTATTTTCTTCAGTTCAGCATCATAATATTCATCTCAACACAAAAAACACATCATTAACACTGCTTTAATGCTTAATACTGACAAAAGCTCATAAATCATAACAGCATTTATAATATATATTATAATTAATTCATAATGCTTTAAACAAAGGCATGAATAAGAGTAAAATAAAAATGTAATTAATTTAAGAAATGGTAAATGTCCTTAACACCTGGTTTAAAATCACAGTATAACTGTGTTCATTCAGACATAAAACTGCAGATATTATTTCTACTAATATTTAACTCTACACCCTTTACACCCGGTGCAGCTGTGCACTGGCTTTATTGATTCATGTTGAACTGTTTCAATTATATTATTAAAACTTCATTAAAAAATAAAGATATATAAACTGAAACTCGAGATTTATGCTAAATTAATGTACAATCCATATACAAACATACACAGCTCTGTATAAAATAAAAAGAGCACTTCAGTTTCTGAATCAGTTTCTCTGATTGTGCTATTTATAGGTTTATGTTTGAGTAAAATGAACATTGTTGTTTTATTCTATAAACTACAGACAACATTTCTCCCAAATTACAAATAAAAATATTCTCATTTAGAGCATTTATTTACAGAAAATGAGAAATGACTGAAATAACAAAAAAGATGCAGAGCTTTCAGACCTCAAATAATGCAAAGAAAACAAGTTCATATTCATAAAGTTTTAAGAGTTCAGAAATAATCAATATTTGGTGGAATAACTCTGGTTTTAATCACAGTTTTTAATTTCATGCATCTTGGCATCATGTTCTCCTCCACCAGTCTTAAACACTGCTTTTGGATAACTTTATGCTGCTTTACTCCTGGTGTAAAAATTCAAGCAGTTCAGTTTGGTGGTTTGATGGTTTGTGATCATCCATCTTCCTCTTGATTATATTCCAGAGGTTTTTAATTTGCTAAAATCAAAGAAACTCATCATTTTTAAGTGAAATCTTATTTTTCAGAGCTGTATTTATATCCGCACTGTGTGGATCTGATCTCGATGCTTCCTCAAATCCTCCCAGTATCCTAAAGTAGCTAAAGAAGCTCCATCATTCCAGAGAACACGGTTCCTCTGATCCTCAGAGTCTCAGTATTGGGGTTTAAACCCCTCTATAACTCACTGTGACCCACACTGATCAGTATTGATTGTTCTCAGTTTGATCTGATCAGGATGATCAGAATTTGTGTGCGAGCTCCATGATGGCGATGGTGGTGCTCTGGCCAAAGATGAAAGCTCCAGTAACGACAGTGACCACGCCCCATCCGGTCAGCAGCATCCTGGGAAAAATACAGCAAAATTTATATAAAACATTCAGCGGATCAAACTGTGAACAATGGCCAATTAAATGTATTTAAAATAATAATATACCACTGTTAGTTCCGCCCCTGCAATGTGATTGGCTAAGAGCCGTTCTATGAGTACCGTTATCAGCCGGTAATGCACTGTAACCGAAGCTCTCCATGTATTACTGTATTACTCCACCACATACAGGAAACCTAGCAACCATGCAGCGCTTACAAACCAAACAGCGCAGCTACAAACAGAGCAGCAATGGAACTATTTTAACTGGTGGAGTTTTTATAACCAAACAGATCCTATTTTCTCCTCCTCTTTAACTCTTTAAAATCTTTCAATAAACAGTGATAATATTATAGTGATAATGGAACTGTGATATAATCACAATAATACACTGGAGGTTCGTGCTATAACGTGTAATATCAGCACTGCTGTGCCGCGGTCCTGAGAAAAAAATACAGTGGAATTTATTCAAAATATTCAGCGGATCAGTTTCTACAGTATTCTCCTCTGCTCAAGACCAAACTTTTAATAGTGGCACATTAAACGTACATAAAATAATATAAGATCATAACAGATTTAATTACTGTGTATATGAAGTATGTGTATAGTTTGTGTGTATATACAGTGTGTGTATATATATATAAAATCCCACTCAAAAGTTTCTACAGCCAGTCCAGACAGAAACATGGACCAGGTAAAAATTCCAATTGAATTTAATGTTTTAAACTAGTTTATTTACTGTAGAAAGATAAGATGTAGTTTTAGGACTAATCTGGTCCTACTGATCCCAAATGGTAATGATAATCTTTAAATGTTAATATAAACACTATTATTCACAGTTATTCAAGTTTAATGATTTATTTACTCACTTCATCCTGTGACCCATCGGTTCCGTCTGTATCGCAAAAATGAGACACAGTCCTGAAAAAACACAGATTACTTTAATATTCAAACAGTTTTTATCATTTTTCTCCCCAATTTAGAACCAGTTAATCCAACCAATCACCACAATACACTCTCTCTCTCAGACTCCGGCTGCTGATGGAGTGTGTGTGTGTGTGTGGGTGTTTTTCTCACCAGGGAAGATGAATATAAAGAATGCACTGATTCCTCCGATCACACTGATGACATCACTCATATCCGGAACGTAAACAGCGATAAGAAGCGTCACACCGATCCACAGAACCGTCAACCCCACCCGACAACGCCGCTCAAACACCACCGTCACCACGGCAACCCGCTCCCGGTACCTCAGAACCAGTGCCAGAACCACGGACCTGAACCACACACACACACACATTATACACACACACACACACACACACACACACACATTATACACACACACACACATTATACACACACACACACATTATACACACACACACACACACATTATACACACACACACACACATTATACACACACACACACATTATACACACACACACACATTATACACACACACACACATTATACACACACACACACATTATACACACACACACACACACACACACACACACATTATACACACACACACACATTATACACACACACACACATTATACACACACACACACACACACACACACACACACACACACATTATACACACACACACACACACACACACACACACATTATACACACACACACACATTATACACACACACACACATTATACACACACACACACACACACACATTATACACACACACACACATTATACACACACACACACACATTATACACACACACACACACACACACACACACACACATTATACACACACACACACACACACATTATACACACACACACACACACACATTATACACACACACACATTATACACACACACATTATACACACACACATTATACACACACACATTATACACACACACACACACATTATACACACACACACACATTATACACACACACACACATTATACACACACACACACACACACACATTATACACACACACACACATTATACACACACACACACACATTATACACACACACACACACACACACACACACACATTATACACACACACACACACACACATTATACACACACACACACACACACATTATACACACACACACATTATACACACACACATTATACACACACACACATTATAAACACACACACATTATACACACACACATTATACACACACACACATTATACACACACACATTACACACACACACACACACATTATACACACACACACACACATTATACACACACACACATTATACACACACATGCACAGCGCAGAGAGACACAGTGAGTTTGTGTGTGTGTATAGAGTATTATTATGAGTATTAGTAGGGTATTATTATGAGAATGTGTACAGTATTAGTAGAATATTAATAGACTATTAATATAAGTAGTGTATTAGCAGAGTATTATTTTGAGTAGTACTATGAGTATTAGTAGGGTATTATTATGAGTATTAGTAGGGTATTATTATGAGTATTAGTAGGGTATTATTATGAGTATTAGTAGGGTATTATTATGAGTATTAGTAGGGTATTATTATGAGTATTAGTAGGGTATTATTTTAAGTATTAGTAGGGTATTATTATGAGTATTAGTAGGGTATTATTATGAGTATTAGTAGGGTATTATTTTGAGTATTAGTAGGGTATTATTATGAGTATTAGTAGGGTATTATTATGAGTATTAGTAGGGTATTATTTTGAGTATTAGTAGGGTATTATTATGAGTATTAGTAGGGTATTATTATGAGTATTAGTAGGGTATTATTTTGAGTATTAGTAGGGTATTATTATGAGTATTAGTAGGGTATTATTATGAGTATTAGTAGGGTATTATTATGAGTATTAGTAGGGTATTATTTTGAGTATTAGTAGGGTATTATTATGAGTATTAGTAGGGTATTATTATGAGTATTAGTAGGGTATTATTTTGAGTATTAGTAGGGTATTATTATGAGTATTAGTAGGGTATTATTTTGAGTATTAGTAGGGTATTATTATGAGTATTAGTAGGGTATTATTATGAGTATTAGTAGGGTATTATTATGAGTATTAGTAGGGTAGTATTAAGAGTATTAGCAGGGTATTAGTATGAGTATTAGTACAGTATTAGTATTATTATGTGTATTAGTAGGGTATTAGTATGAGTATTAGTACTATTATGAGTATTAGTAGAATATTACTATGATTATTAGTGGGGTATTATTATAAATACTAGCACAGTATTAACAGAGTATTAGTTGAGTATTGGTAAGGTATTATTATAAATACTAGCACAGTATTAACAGAGTATTAGTTGAGTATTGGTAAGGTATTATTATAAATACTAGCACAGTAGTAACAGAGTATTAGTAGACTTAGTATAAAAAGAGTAATAGTAGAGTATTAATTTAGGTAGACTATTGGTAGAGTATTATAATGAGTATTAATAAAAAAACATGATTGGTTGGTTGATTGATTGATTGATTACATCACTCAGTGTAAAGCTGAGATTAGTGCTGAGCTGATTGGCTGGTTGATCTGTATGTAACTGACCTGCCCAGCAGGAGTATTATGGGATAGATGGTGAAGATGGAGATCCCGAACAGCAGCCTGGCGATGATCATCACCACGTCGTCTCCAGGATATGACATCAGAATATCAGACGCCACCAGCGGCCCGAACGTGAGGAACCCAAACACACCTGAACAGGAAGAGGAACAGGTAAAATAATGCTAATTAATACATTAATTAATACCTGATTATTAATTAGGTGAGTGTGAGGGTCAGCTGACCTGTGAGAGTGTAGATCAGCAGGCAGAAGATCATCGACATCACAGATATAAAAACCCAGTGACTGATCTTCTTATTCTCCATACTGCTGTAGATAGCAATACACGCTTCATGACACTGAAACACACACACACACACACCACACACACACACACTAATCAATATACACACCTCCTTTTACATTCATATTAGTGCTGTTAGAATTTATGAATAATCTGTTCTGGGATCAGGTGATCAGTGATGCACTGAGGACAGTATGATTTATACCAAACTTTAAAAATGGTTGTTATTTATTATTCTTTGTCTGTATGGTGTTGTATTGTCTGTCTGCACTTTTGTACTGTTGCACTATTGTTCTGTCTACACTGTGTTGATGTGCACCATGGTCCCTGGAGGAACGTTGTTTGGTTTCACTGTGTACTCTGTATATAGCTGAAATGACAATAAAAAACACTTTGACTTTGACTTTGACTTTGAGATGGGATTTTGACTCTTGCTCATGAATATTCAAACATGCAAACATATATCTCCTCTGATTGGCTAACAGCACTGCGACACCAGGTGGAAGTGAGACGAATAACAAGAATTGTTTTAAAATAAAGACGTTTTTACACTAATAACAGTTTTTACAATGTCATATGTTACTTTACAACATGTGTAATAATGCCCTGCTAAGTGCAGTTCAGCCACTGACCTAGTCTTAGAGTCTCTGTAAAACACCAAATTCACCGGAGATCCTATTTAAACCTATAGTTACACATAGAGGTGTGCAGAGTCCAGGTCCAGAAAGTTAAAATCCACCCCGGGGTTTTGTTGGCTGAACTACAGCAGAGTCGCCCAGGCAGTTGGAACAAACGAAACCCTGGGGTGGATTTTTACTTTTAACTAGTGTAAACAGAACTGATCTAAACATCTAAACACTTACCTATCTCAGTAGTACTTGGCTGGTGGTGTTTTTCCTCCATAGACTAATTCTAACCATTTGTTTCTTAGCTCTGAATTACTGGGTAAAGCATATAACCACTGATGTGTTATTCGCACAAATAACACAGGAATGAACTGCATGCTGTTCCTAGCCCTGTTAGCTCCTATCTGATGAGACATATTGCAAACAGAGTTACCTGGAAGCCGAAGCAGATGGTGGGCACCACGCTGAGCACCGACCCCCAGGAGTTTAACCTGCAGCAGAACAACTTTAGGCTCATTAAATCCACTAGAGGACGCTGTGGCGCTATGAACACTGTTTCAGTATAAATCACTCCACATGTTCAGACTGGGTTTGGGGAAGTTTTTAAAGGTAAATGTAAAGTTTAAGAGATTTTAACAAATATAAAAATGTAACTTTTATAAAAACACTATTAAACCCACACTCACCCCTCTCTGTGTTCTGGAACCGGATTGGCTGCGGCTTCATCTTTCATGTAATACTTTACTATAACAGCAACACTCAGGTAGGTAGCTGCCAGCGTTCCTAATACACTACACATAAAACACACACACACACACACACACACACACACACACACAAAGCATTCATTATTCTATGTACAATATTTAATAATTACAGAACAAAAACGTAAGAGTTTTTCCATTGTTAACTATAATTTAACTATATATATATATACAGTTGTGGTCAAAAGTTTACATACACTTGTAAAAAAACATAATGTTATGGCTGTCTTGAGTTTTCAATAAGTTCTACAACTCTTATTTTTCTGTGATAGAGTGATCGGAACACATACATGTTTGTCACAAAAAACAGTCATAGAATTTGGTTCTTTCATAAATTTATTATGGGTCTGCTGAAAATGTCACCAAATCTGCTGGGTCAAAAATATACATACAGCAACATTAGTATTTGGTTACATGTCCCTTGGCCATTTTCACGGCAACTAGGCGCTTTTGGTAGCCATCCACAAGCTCCTGGCAAGCTTCAGGTCGAATGTTTGACCACTCTTCTTGACAGAATTGGTGCAGTTCAGCTAAATGTGATGGTTTTCTTGCATGAACCCGTTTCTTTAGCACTGTCCACATGTTCTCAATGGGGTTTAAGTCAGGACTTTGGGAAAGCCATTCTAAAACCTTAATTCTAGCCTGGTTTAGCCATTCCTTTACCACTTTTGATGTGTGTTTTGGGTCATTGTCTTGTTGGAACACCCAACTGCGCCCAAGACCCAACCTTCGGGCTGATGGTTTTAAGTTTTCCTGCAGAATTTGGAGGTAATCCTCCTTCTTCATTATCCCATTTACTTTCTGCAAAGAACCAGTTCCACTGGCAGCAAAACATCCCCATAGCATAATACTACCACCACCATGCTTGACAGTAGGCATGGTGTTCCTGGGATTAAAGGCCTCACCTTTTCTCCTCCAAACATATTGCTGGGTGTTGTGGCCAAACAGCTCAATTTTTGTTTCGTCTGACCAGAGAACTTTCCTCCAGAAGGTTTTATCTTTGTCCATGTGATCAGCAGCAAACTTCAGCCGAGTCTTAAGGTGCCTTTTCTGGAGCAAGGGCTTCTTTCTTGCACGGCAGCCTCTCAGTCCATGGCGATGTAAAACACGCTTGACTGTGGAGACTGACACCTGTGTTCCATCAGCTTCCAAATCCTTGCAGACCTGCTTCTTGGTGATTCTTGGTTGACTCTTGACCATCCTGACCAATCTCCTCTCGGCAGCATGTGATAGCTTGCGTTTTCTTCCTGATCGTGGCAGTGACACAACTGTTCCATGCACTTTATACTTGCGTATAATTGTCTGCACAGTTGCTCTTGGGACCTGTAGCTGCTTTGAAATGGCTCCAAGTGACTTCCCTGACTTGTTCAAGTCAATAATTCGCTTTTTCAGATCCACACTGAGTTCCTTTGACTTTCCCATTGTAGCTTTTGTAGCTGAGTCTAATCACTGGGTCAAATGAGCCCTATTTAAATGGGCTCATGAGAAGTCAACAGCTGTAGTCAATCAGAATCACTTACAAGAAGTGAAGAGGCCATGACATGAAGCTAATTTGATTGACACAACTCGCTACATCACCAAAATTGACAAATTTTGTTGCTGTATGTATATTTTTGACCCAGCAGATTTGGTGACATTTTCAGCAGACCCATAATAAATTTATGAAAGAACCAAATTTTATGACTGTTTTTTGTGACAAACATGTATGTGTTCCGATCACTCTATCACAGAAAAATAAGAGTTGTAGAACTTATTGAAAACTCAAGACAGCCATAACATTATGTTTTTTTACAAGTGTATGTAAACTTTTGACCACAACTGTATATACACAAACCCCAGAAGACCTGCATCTGACTGTGTTCCTTCAGAGTGATTTAGGGGGGTTGAATATTAACGCATTGTTCCACTGTTCCTTTCCAGATGTTAGAAATATACTGTTATATGTATTTTCAATTTTCTGTTGCTACTCTGTTTTGGTCTGTTACATAAAATCCTAGTAAAATAAATTTAGGTTTGTGGGTGTAATGCAAAGACAAAACTGTAAAGATTGAAAGGGTATGAATACTTTTGCAAGGCGCTGTATGAGCAGGTATTTGTTGATATTAAGCCGATTGTGTACCTGGTGTATTTCTGGATGCTGATCTCTTTAGGGATTGATAGAGGGAGGATGATGATGAGGCACATGATGAAGAGGGCGAAGCTTTGATCAGTGTACCAATGATACGGCATCTCCTTCTCCCCCGACACCGTCTCATACAGAGACACACACACTGATAACACACACACACACACACACACACAGTGTGTTTGAGTAAAATGAACATTGTTGTTTTATTCTATAAACTACAGACGACATTTCTCCCAAATTCCAAATAAAAATATTCTCATTTAGAGCATTTATTTACAGAAAATGAGAAATGACTGAAATAACAAAAAAGATGCAGAACTTTCAGACCTCAAATAATGCAAAGAAAACAACAAGTTCATATTCATAAAGTTTTAAGAGTTCAGAAATCAATATTTGGTGGAATAATCCTGTTTTTAATCACAGTTTTTTTTCATGCATCTTGGCATCATGTTCTCCTCCACCAGTCTTACACACTGCTTTTGGATAACTTTATGCTGCTTTACTCCTGGTGTAAAAATTCAAGCAGTTCAGTTTGGTGGTTTGATGGTTTGTGATCATCCATCTTCCTCTTGATTATATTCCAGAGGTTTTTAATTTGGTAAAATTAAATAAAACTCATTATTTTAAAGTGATCTCTTATTGTTTATATTTTGTATATAGTGTGTTATATTCAGAATCTGGATCTACTCACGCTTCTCCAGCTGGTCCTGCACCACCACCAGGAACGCCACCGAGATCATGAAGAGGTTAAAGACGAAGCAGATCTCACACAGCTGACCGATCCTCCGCCCGCACACCTCCCGCACCACGTCATGATACGTCCCCTGCCTGCTGACCGACGAGGCGTATCCCAGAATCACCAGCCCACTGATCAGAAACACCAGAGACACCTGATACAGAGACACAGAGAGAGAGACATATAGCATATATATATATATCATATACATACAGCAGATCACATTTACACCCTAACTGACTTATGTGTAAAACAGATCATAACGAAAATATTTGTTTTATTGATTTTAAAAAAGCTTTTGATACAATTTGTCATAACGGTCTATTCTATAAAGGGTAGGACCCCCCATATAGCATTACAGTACTACATGTATATGCAGCACAAATACGAGCTGTTTTTACTGTTTGTAGTTCGGTTGTAAAACTGTAATTTTCACTAATGTAAGAACAATAAGAAACATGATGAGAAAAATCAGTTCACATACACAGAGGAAACAGAAATGTATTTATTATGTATGTATTTGAAGGTCAGTGATTCTCAGGTGATGAAGCTGTGCTAAATGCTGCAGTTTGTGTTTAGTGATTAGTAAAGCTGTGATTTATGATGATATCTGAGTGAGAACATGTGGAATTGAGTTTAGAGTTGAGCAGTTTGGAGTCACAATGTGACACATGAGCTTCATGTTTTTGGATTTGTGTGCATAGTTTCATATTTTGTGTTTATAAAATGTGGAAAAACTGTATTATTTCTATTATTATTATTATTATTTATTTTAGTTTTTTATGTTTGTAAAGCTGTTCAAATGGTTTATCAGTATTAAATTGATTTAATGTTTATGTATTTAATTTTGGTTATCTGTATTCCTTAATGTTCAGAAAGTTCACTTGTGTTGTATTAATGCTTTGGCCACACTATTAAACATGGACAATAAAGCTTATTGTATTTAACTAATAAAGAGAGAGAGAGAGAGAGAGTCATTAGTGGTAAACTGTGAGAAACACCATCACTTTCTCACCACAGTACGAAAGTCTGACACAGTAAACACACACACTCTTTATACACACATTATACACACACACACACACACACACTCCTGCAGTCTTTATGTAATGAACAGATTCCTACTATAGATCTGCATCATGGTCTAATTTCAGTGGAGGCTGAATTATATTGTAAATATATTTCTCCTGTAATGATAAAGACATGTAGACTGTTTGTACATTTACCGCTTGTTTTATGTCACATTGTTTTAATGTGTTAAACCACCTATTTTTAGTTGGACAAGACATTAAAACAACCAGTAAATGTTTATATTACCAAGAAAATATAATCCTCTTTTCCTATCTGAAGATTTATCTATCATATCCTGAATTTACAAACATAAGACTTTAAATTCATTAAAAGATAAATCAACCCCAACTCCATGTATGTTTCTGTTTTTCCTATAAATATTAAACATTGCATTGCTATTGGATAATAGGATTTGTTTGGTTATAAAAAAAACTCCACCAGTTAAAATAGTTCCATTGCTGCTCTGTTTGTAGCTGTGCTGTTTGGTTTGTAAGCGCTGCATCGCTGCTAGGTTACCTGTATGTGGCGGAGTAATACATGAAGAGCTTCGGTTACAGTGCATTACCGGCTGATAACGGTACTCATAGAACGGCTCTTAGCCAATCACATCGCAGGGTCGGTACTAATGGTGGTATAATTTAAATATTCCCATTATGTTTATGTTTGTGTATGTGTATATGCACATATATGTGTGTTTGTGTGTATAGTGTGTATAGTGTGTGTGTGTGTGTGTGTGCGTGTGTCTCCTGCATTGGAGAAGTTCAGTCTGGATTGTGTGTGTGTGTGTGTATAGTGTGTATAGTGTGTGTTTGTGTGATTACCAGTTCCACGGTGATAGCTCGGTTGATGCCCCCCGCTCTCTGAAAGGCCCAGGGGAAGTTGAGCAGTCCGGCTCCGAGCGCGGATTTCAGCATGATGAACACGGCGCCGAACGAACCGAGCCGCGGAGCCTCCGTACCGCGCGCGGGTTTGGCCAGCACGCTCAGGCTGCGGATGCTCTCGCGCGCCAGTTCCTCCATAGTGACTCGCGCTCCAAACCGCACGCGCACGGAGCAGGACGGACAGCACGCGCGCACGGAGCAGAACGGACAGCACGCGCACACGGGGAAGGACAGACAGCACGCGCGCACGGGGCTCCTCTTCCTCCGTGGAGATAACGGAGATCTGACACGGCGGGTCTGAGTCTGATGGATAAGCGGCGCGAGCCCGGCGCGCGCTCCATTAAGACCCACTTTAAAATGTCTCACCTGTGTGAGACATGTAGCACAGGTATGTGAGCCCGGCGCGCGCTTTGAAGATGCCAGACCTGTGAGCACGTGCCCGCTCCGTGCCCGGGGTCACCTGACACTATAACACACCCGCGTCAACTAACTGACCACGTGCCAGAGTGTACACTATAGTGCACTATAGGGGTGATCACTCCCTGTCTCTTCTAAAACCGAGACTATTAAACACAGTTTATCCTGCTTTTATTGGAGTAACTGTCTTTACTGTCCAACTCCAACTAATAATAGATAATAAATAATATTAATAGAGTTAATAATCCAGCTGTGTGTAATTTAGTCTCAGTATAAATACAGCTGTTCTGTGAAGAGCTCAGTGGTTTATTAGTGAACACTAGTGAACAAACAGCATCATGAAGACCAAGAAGGAAGAACTCAGCAGACAGATCAGAGATAAAGTTTTGGAGAAGAAGTTTAAAGCAGAGTTAGATTATAAAAACATCTCCCAAAAACATATATTCTACTACTGTTTCAACAAACCTACAAAGACATGAACCAACCATCCACCCAAACTAACAGATCCAGCAAGGAGAGCACTGATCAGAGAAGCAGCCGAGACCCATGATCACTCTGGAGGAGCTGCAGAGATCCACAGATCAGGAGAATCTGTTCACAGAACAACTATAAGTCCTGCTCTCCACAAATCTGATCTTTATGGAAGAGTGGAAGAAGAAAAACATTGTTAAAAGAAACAAGAATTGCTGTTTGCAGTTGCAGCATATCAGAGAATCAGAGAATATTCATGTGTTAGAATGATCCAGTTAAAGTCTACAGTCTCTAGATGATTAAAGCTGGTAGAGACTAAACCCTGAAAAACCTGAAGCTGTAACTTCAGAGAAAAGTGTCTCTACTAAGTATTGATATAGGGGGATGAATACTTTTGCACGCCACCCTTTTAGATTTTTATTTGATAAAACATTCAAAAAAACATGTATCATTTTCATTTCACTTCACATGTATGCATTACTTTATGATGGTTTATCAAGTTTGTGTATTTAAGGAGAGAAAATGTGGAAAAGTTTAAAGGGTATGAATACTTTTGGAAGCCACTGTAAATATATTCTGATTTGCTTTGGAAAATTATTGTGGCTATGTGGAATGTGGCTAAATGGAGCTAAATGATAAAACATAGTAATTAACTGCTTGTCCAGGACATTCCTTTAATTTTATAAAATAAAATTAAGTATTTTAATATAAAGTAAACAGATCAGATAATAGAAGTGCAGCACTGCTTACGAGATTAATAGAGTTTATTATACTGGAGTTTAAAAGCTTTAAGATCAATTAAAACAGTACATTTAGTTCTGTGTGAGGAAACCAGCATCAGCTCACCAACAAGTCAGCTCTCTTTTACTGTGTAAAAATATAAAAATATAAATATAATATACAGGTCATTTTATTTGTTTATTTCTGGAATTTGCTGGAAAAGTAGTTTTAATACAAATTTACAGTCAGTTGAAAATGGCAACACCTGTAGAACACGGAATACAGGACATTTATTATTATTACTACAGTATTGAGAATGAAGTTGGAAGGGGCGGGGTTACAGGACAGAGTGAGCAGGTGGAGGATGTATTTAATAGAAAGCGCCTACAGAACACACAGGACTCTACAGCGCATTATATTATATAAATAATCATACTGACGGGACGTGTGTTTATCAGTGTTCTAAACACAACATAGAAAACACAGAGACTGACTGCACTACCAGAGGAAAAACTCACTCAGTTCAGTCTGAAGGTAATAAAGTTAAATACAGGTCTGTTTGAAATACTTGAGTAGTTTCTTGAAAAATGCGGGACTAATTGACAGGATTCGTTTTTTTTAATATTATCATTATTATTGTTATTATTATTACTATTGTTATTTTTATTATTTTTTGTTTGTTTTTGTTTGTTTAGTTAATTTTTTTAACCTGACGCACAGTCCAGATGATTTATAGAATAAGTCAACAAATTTTAAATTTACAGTTCACCTGGGCTCCAGCACACAGGGAAATGAGAAAACAGACGAGTGGAAAATGAAACTCAGAAATCAAAACAAGCAGAAGTACAGGTTCCAGCAAATTAGAATTAAAGCAATAATCAAACACGGGGATCATAAAATCTGGCGAGACAAATGGGATAAGGATGAGAAAAGCAGGTATTTATACAGTAAACAAGAGTAATAACAGTCAGCTAATTCAGTTCACTCCAGGATAAGATTAGGAGAACATGAGACCGGTGTTCATACTATAATAAACTGAAACCGTAAAGCGTGCGCTGTTTACATACAGGAATTACTCTAAAGAGAGAGAGAACGTCTCAAGAGGATAAGAAAGAACTACAATAACAACTTAGAGTTTAAGTGGTAGAGACTACAGTCAAAGTAATCATAGAGTTTATAAAAAACACTTGCAAGAAGACTTTAGTATGTTTTTATTATTTTATTTTATTATTGGGCATACCAGCCCAACCAAGGTTCAATATCATAGTACAATGATATAATATGTCTAATAATATTATTATATATATTAATATACAGTCTTTTTAGTTGAATATTATTTTTTGTGATTAATAGTATTTTCTGCAGTCAGAAGGAGTATGAATAATATTTTATATATGTACAGTATGTATGAGTATGTATTTTCATAGTGTGGTGTTTTTTGGCAGGAATGCTTTCTCTCCTTCCCATCTCTCTGATTGGTTGTTTCAGGGTTGTTTCCGCTGTCGGCACTAATCTCGCGAGATTAGTGACATTTCAGTTTGGAGGGGCATATAAATGTTTTTTTTGTTTTTTTTAAATATAATACAGAAAATTTACGGAAAACATTATCCGGGAGGACGGGGGGAGAGAGGGGTAAAATACGGTAGTTTTCCGGTCAAAACGGGAGAATTGACCGGTATCCCGGTGAGATTACACCTCAGTCCAGCAGGTGGCGGTAATGCGCTGAGATTGCAGTCTGCCAAAAAACAAACCCAGAAGAAGAAGAGCGGTGTTGCGTGGGTTTGTTTGTAGT
Source organism: Astyanax mexicanus (assembly GCF_023375975.1). Taxonomy (NCBI): domain Eukaryota; kingdom Metazoa; phylum Chordata; class Actinopteri; order Characiformes; family Acestrorhamphidae; genus Astyanax; species Astyanax mexicanus. The sequence goes on from NW_026040053.1 coordinate 748,354, forward strand.
CGCGCACGCGGTGGAGGAGCGCGTGAGCCCCGTGTAATAGCCAGAATGCCGGTAGATACGAAGCGCGTGCGCGGACCGGAGGAGTCTCAGTGCCCGCTGCTGTTTCTGCCCCCCGCCGCGCAGACCGCGGAGCCCCGGGAGCCGCGCGCGGGCCGCGGGAACGGAGAGGTGCGGCCGGTGTTCGCGCGCTGCGGTCTCGTGAGCCAGGCGAAGGGCTCGAGCTACCTGGAAGCGGGGAACACTAAGATCCTGTGCTCGGTTTACGGGCCGCGCGAGCCGGAGCGGCGGGACGAGGCCGGGGTGCGGAGCGGCCGCCTGCTGTGCGACCTGCGGCTCGCGCCGTTCTCCTGCGGGAAGCGCGGCGCGTGGATCCAGGGCAGCGGGGAGCGGGACCTGTCGCTCGCGCTCTCCGAGAGCCTGCACCCCGCCGTGTGCCTGCACCGGTACCCGCGCGCGCAGATCGAGGTGAACGTGATGGTTCTGGAGAATGACGGCTCGGTTCTGGCGCACGCGGTGACCTGCGCCTCCATGGCGCTCGCGGACGCCGGTATCGAGATGTACGACGTGGTCCTGGGCTCCGCGCTGCGGCAGGACGGCGGCGCGAGCCTGGTGGACCCGGACCTCGCGGAGGAGCGGGGCAACTGGCTCGCGGGCTACGAAGAGAACCGGGGCGGCGTGACGCTCGCGCTCCTGCCCAACCTGAACCAGGTGTCGGGACTGCACGCGGACGGGGAGCTGCGCGCGGACACGCTGAGCGCCGCCGTGCGCACGTGCATGGAGAGCTGCCATAAACTGTATCCGGTGGTGCAGCAGGCCATCCTGCGGGCCGTGAAGAGAAAAGCCCCGCCCCCTGAGAAATAATTCGTATATACCATAATAAACCTGTTTACACTGCAGGGTCGGAACCGGTTTATGCATCACATGACTGGCGGCAGCAATTCTTGTTGTTCACACTGTGAACCAATAGAAATGCTTCAAATAACTTTAAATAAAATGTTTTTTTTTTTTTTTTTAAACATTCCCTTCCACTGAAAGTTGTTTTGGAGATACGAGTTTTCTGTGTGAGAATAGTGAGGATGCACCGAATCAAAAATAGTTTGAATCAAAAATGGTTTATTATGTTTGTATTTTATATCACTAGAAAATAGTTTTTACATTTATGTAAAAGCTGTGTAACAATAAAATACTTAAAAAATATGTAAAAGTATTCAGACAGTCTTATTTTCTTACACCACAGGTTTCTCTTACGGCTGTTTAGCACTGTTATTATAATGTGTACATGTGCAATAGTGACATCATTAAGCATATTCTATAATGTGACATTTAAGTTTGAAATTATTTTTCCTGATTTATCTGAACCAGTTTAACCAAGGTTCTGGTTCAGGTTCTGGTTCAGGTTCTGGTTCTGGTTCAGGTTCTGGTGGGACTACAGCAAGAGTTGGGCACTAGGGGTTGGATAAAATATTGTTTGCAATACATAATTAATATAATAAAATATACGTTTATTGATGGAAACAATCTATTCTGAGCTACAAAAACATCAGCTCAGAGTTAATTCAGATTGTGTGACAGATTCATTTTAGATCTACTATAATACATTTTAATTTTTACTGCGGTGAAGAATATTGGTTGTTAAATTGTGTGAAATTTAAACACCAGTAAATGCGTAATTGCTTGTATTTGATTATTTAGGAGAATTTTATCCTCTTCAGAAACACAGATACTGTAAAGTACTGCAAAGAATCACAGTATCATAATATCATTGTTATTGTGGGTAACAATAACGGAGAGGCATTAATAATGGAAATACATTTTAAACATTTATTGTTTGTAAATTAACATTTGGAAATCAAATATATTTATATACACAACTAATCAATAAAAACCAAAATCCAAAATTCAGACTTCAAGTTTTACATAAAACATCATCTATAAATAATGGGAAATTAAGGTGTAGTGCTGTTATCCACTGCGCCACACAACCCAGCCGCTGTTTAGGTTAAAATGTTCAGTTACAGTAAAGTTTCTCATACTGACACTTTCGGGGAAAACGCATGTCAAGATCTTAAAATCCACAGAATCTTTGGGTTTCACAGTTATAATACAACATATCAGAATATATTTCACCACTGCTATTATTAACATACCCAGGAACACATGCACACGTAATAATTACATAAAAAAATCCCACAAATTAAATATGAAAACAGACTGAAATTAAAAGACTGTTTATCTGAAGTTAAAATAAAATTAAATAATTGTTTAAAATATATTACAATATTTCCTTTCACAATAGACTCGAACAGCACCTGGAGATCATGTGTTCTGCTGAACTGTGCTACACATTCATATCTGTTACTCAGTGATTTTTTATATTTTCATGTGTTTTTAATAATAACTATATTTTGGTTGGGTGTATTAAACAGTCTGGGCTAACTCATTATTTTATTTAGTGTTATAAAAGTGTAAATTAAGATTTGTACCTTATATTTACTGTATATTTACCCTGATTTAGCAATTACAGATTTACGCTACAGATATCTGCATACTGTGGCCGGGAGCTTCTTATCTGATCTTTCTATCTGATTTAATACGGGTTTATTTAGGCAGATTTACCTTTAAATAAAAACTATGGAAGCACAAATCAGCAGAACAGGGTTTCATAAAATACAATTCTACATCCTAAATTAAAAATTCTAAACCATAAACTGTAGATTTGTTTATGCAAAACAAAAAAACTAACCTTAACTTAACCAATTTAATTTAATTAACAACAGAGAAAAATTACTGACAAAATGTAGAAAAAAAAAACGTGAAAAAAACATTTAATATTCAGTATTGAGCTCTCAGCCAAAAAAACATTTAGTGCATCTTTAGTACTCTAGTTCTGCAGTACTCTAGTACTCTAGTTCTGCAGTACTCTAGTACTCTAGTTCTGCAGTACTCTAGTACTCTAGTTCTGCAGTACTCTAGTACTCTAGTTCTGCAGTACTCTAGTACTCTAGTTCTGCAGTACTCTAGTACTCTAGTTCTGCAGTACTCTAGTACTCTAGTTCTGCAGTACTCTAGTACTCTAGTTCTGCAGTACTCTAGTACTCTAGTTCTGCAGTACTCTAGTACTCTAGTTCTGCAGTACTCTAGTACTCTAGTTCTGCAGTACTCTAGTACTCTAGTTCTGCAGTACTCTAGTACTCTAGTTCTGCAGTACTCTAGTACTCTAGTTCTGCAGTACTCTAGTACTCTAGTTCTGCAGTACTCTAGTACTCTAGTTCTGCAGTACTCTAGTACTCTAGTTCTGCAGTACTCTAGTACTCTAGTTCTGCAGTACTCTAGTTCTGCAGTACTCTAGTACTCTAGTTCTGCAGTACTCTAGTACTCTAGTTCTGCAGTACTCTAGTACTCTAGTTCTGCAGTACTCTAGTACTCTAGTTCTGCAGTACTCTAGTACTCTAGTTCTGCAGTACTCTAGTACTCTAGTTCTGCAGTACTCTAGTACTCTAGTTCTGCAGTACTCTAGTACTCTAGTTCTGCAGTACTCTAGTACTCTAGTTCTGCAGTACTCTAGTACTCTAGTTCTGCAGTACTCTAGTACTCTAGTTCTGCAGTACTGGCACATAGTGGTGCAATTCAAGTGCATGAGAGTGTGTATATGTAAGTTAAAAAGTGTGTGAGTGTGATGAGTGTGTGTATAGTGTATAGTGTGTGTGTGTGTGTGTGTGTGTTATGCGTGTGTGAGTGTGTGTATAGTGTATAGTGTGTGTATAGTGTATAGTGTGTGTGTATAGTGTATAGTGTGTGTATAGTGTGTGTGTGTGTGTATAGTGTATAGTGTGTGTGTGTGTGTGTGTGTGTTATGCGTGTGTGAGTGTGTGTATAGTGTATAGTGTGTGTGTGTGTGTAGTGTGTGTATAGTGTGTGTGTGTGTGTATAGTGTATAGTGTGTGTGTGTGTGTGTGTGTGTTATGCGTGTGTGAGTGTGTGTATAGTGTATAGTGTGTGTGTATAGTGTATAGTGTGTGTGTGTGTGTGTGTGTTATGCGTGTGTGAGTGTGTGTATAGTGTATAGTGTGTGTATAGTGTATAGTGTGTGTGTATAGTGTATAGTGTGTGTGTGTGTGTTATGCGTGTGTGAGTATAGTGTATAGTGTGTGTGTATAGTGTATAGTGTGTGTGTGATGAGTGTGTGTATAGTGTATAGTGTGTGTGTGTGTGTGTGTGTGTGTGTTATGCGTGTGTGAGTGTGATGAGTGTGATCTCGGCTCTGCTCCCGATCCTCATGGGAATACCGTAGTATCCGGTACCGGGAGTGACGTAGACGGAGCTGTGCGCTGAGATCCGGTAAAGTCCACAGAAATACGGATTCACCAGAAACGCCAGCAGTGTGAGCGGGAACAGCTGCCCCGCGTGAGTGTGACCTGTTCACCAACACACCATCAACTCAAATCACCAAACTACACCAACTACACACACAACACAAATCACAAGGGAATTTTATCATGCTTTCATTGTTTAGCATTAAGCTCTATCTGGATGGGATTATTTTCTCAGGGGTTTCTTTATCCTCTGTGATTTTATTCCCATCCAGAACGATCATGTACATGTTTTCTCAGACGTCCTCTGAGTAAATTACAGGCTGAATTATCTACTGTTTTTCTCTGAACTCCGTGCTCCTCCGGTAATTTTAGTCCCGTCCGGACGCACATCTCTGAGTTTCGTCTCCTCGCCTTTAATAAAATAGCTATTTGTCCACTGCTGCGCACCGTAATTACACTTTGGGTGCACCACGGTTTCCACAGAGATCCACATTAAAAACACAACAGAGAGTGGAAATGGAGGAGCTACTGAACATCGTGATGAGGTCATGTGACCGAGAAAAAAGCCTAAAAACTCACTGATCCTCCTGTTTTTATAACTGCAGTCCGGATGTAGAAGTTTTATCACTAAGAAAATAATCCCGTCCAGATAGGACTTAAATTAATCAATAAATATAAATAAAACAGTTTTAAAATCATGATGTAATGAAGCGTTTGTGACTTTTATCAGACTTTCATCTCTTATCTCTTTTATAACTTTTAGTATCACAACTATTCCTCTGCTTTATTGCGCAGCGTTTATAATTCAGTAAATTAATTTATTCTCATCTTTATTATTGATGTGAAGCGAAAGTCAGACTGAGTCAGATTTTTCTGATTCCAGAAGAGAAAAAGAGACACTGAAATAATCCAGTCGTATTTATTATATTTAATAAATATCTGACTCTTATTTCAGGCAGAACCGTTTAGAATTCTCTCCTTGTGTTTCCGTCACTTCAAATTAAAAGTCCTGTGTGAGTGTTGTATGTGTGACGGGCTGCACGCGTGTTTTTGGAGTTCAGGTCGTAAAAAATGTTTAGTGCCCAATAGATATTTTTAGGTTGTTCATTTTTAGTAGTTTTTTCTCTAAAAACAAGATAAAATACATTAAACCATTTCTTTTATATCGTAGTGAAAATAAAACAAAAATAATTAGTATTTGCAATTCACTCCTAATTAGGACATTTGTTTTAACATATTTAACATCGATATCAGGAAATTTTATAACACACTTCATATTTTTGGTTCATATTGTGTATTTCTACTTATACAGGCATTCCCAAGCCACTGTCCCATGACTTTTGGCATGTGTAATTTAGATGTTATTAAAGTTTTTTGATGTTTTATTGATTTGAATACCTGACAGGACTAAGCTGATATCCGGCCGCTGCTGCAGAGCCTGTTTAGCTGCGTGAGGCTGATGAGCCAATAGAACAATCGGAACGTCCTTCCCACAGCCAATCAGAGCCTTCTCCACGTCCATACCGTGACCCGGGTACCTGCAACCATCACACAACATCACAATAATCACACCACAATCACAACATCACTACAGACTGCTGAAGGATGATGTTCACCACAGGTTTTACACTGTTCACACTTATATATCAACCCAAATAAAGAAATATAGTGTGATATGAATTTGGCTCAATTAGAAATGAACTGAATAAAATCCTCCTTTTTTAATTGTTACGTGAGAAATAAAAAGTCGAAATCACAATCAATAATCATTATATTGTTTTTTTTTAAATAATCACTCAGGCCTGTGCTGAAGAAGATATTATAATGAGAGGCGGGGCCTAACGGGAGCTGCTGAAGGAGATATTATAATGAGAGGCGGGGCCTAACCGGAGCAGGCTGGCCTCCAGGTCGTCGATCCCGGCGAGGCAGATCCAGTCCCGGTTCTGATCCGGTCGGGAGATCCGGGTGAAGCTGTTGTGAAGAGGCTCGATTCCCTTCAGACGCAAAAACTCAAACCAGTTCTCCACATCCGCCGTGTAGTAATCATGATTACCTGCAGATCACACCCCCCATCACTATACCATCACCTGTGATTATTCATATCATAACTGTAATTATTAACATAACTGTGATTACTAACATAAGAACTGTGATTATTAATGTAATAACTGTGATTCTGACTCACCTGTAGCGAAGTACGAGCCGAGTCGAGCCTGAATGAGTCCCAGCGGTTCTGCAGCTCCTCTCAGCCGGCTCACCTGAGAGTCCGTCAGATCACCAACAATCACCACCACATCTACAACCATAACCACACCCACATCACATCTACAACCATAACCACACCCACCACCAGCTCCACACATAACCACACCCACCATCACCACCAGGAGTTAGGTGTTTGTTAGGTTAGGCAGTTGTTAAGTGGTTGTTATGCGGTGGTTAGGCGTTACTCTGACATTACGGTTAAATTATAATTACCTGGTTCCAGCTGGTTCACCATGGTAACGAACTGCAGTAGTTTGGACCGGCCGAGTGTGGGACCCAGGTGGATATCAGACAGCAGGACGAGCCTGAGCCGGTCCAGCGAGGGTGGCAGCTTCTCCACCGGCACCTCCACCTCCACCACCTGCGGGGGCTGTGCGGCGTTCAGCAGCCCGTACACGGCCAGAACCGCCGTCACCAGCAGAGCCAGAACCGTCTGACGGGAGGAACCGTCCGGACCCGCTGGGCTGGGCGAGCAGAGGCGCCGGATCCGACCCGCACAGCTGAAGACCATCAGGAAGAAGAGCAGCAGGACATAAACCCCCAAACAGCTGAAGCTCAGCAGAGACAACCAGTGCGGCTCAGTGTCCACCAGCCAGAACATGCTGAGGTAACTGCAGTGCGCCAGAACCAGGAACAGCAGCACCACCGCGCTCCAGAAACGCTCCGGCCACGTCCGACTCCGGCTCCGGTTCTGAACAGCTGCTCTGGAGCCGCAGAGCCGTCGAACCAAACACTTCCAGATATAGAGCGACCCCAGCAGCAGCAGCGAGTTAATGAAGAGCAGGAACTGAACCCGGAACAGCCGAGCCCGAGTCTCCACCCCCACCAGATCCGAGATCAGAGTTCTGGAGATCAGCATGGAGAAGAACACCACCGCTGTAGCCACGCCCACCTTCCCCTCTGCCGAGAGACGAGAAAACCCCAACATCTTCTACACCCATGCAACCCTGAAACACATACACACACATTATACACACACACATTATACACACATATTTTATACCCCCGGCACGGGTGGTTGCAGAGGCAAAAACTCAGGCTTAGGTTTTTGTCCTGGCCGTGGAACACTGGATCAGCTCTACACCCTCAGCAGGGTCATGGAGGGGTCATGTGTTTTGTGTACTTGGAGAAGGCATTCGACCGTGTCCCTCTGGGAATTTTGTGGGGGGTACTCCGGGAGTATAGGGTACCGGGCCATTTGATACGGGCTGTCAGGTCCCTGTATGACCGGTGTCAGAGCTTGGTCCACATTGCCAGCAGTTAGTCGGACTTGTTTCCGGTGAGGGTTTAACTCCGACAAAGTTGCCCTTTGTCATGATTCTGTTTATAACTTTTATGGACAGAATTTCTAGGCGCAGCCGGGGTGTTGAGGGGATCCGTTTTGGTGGCCTTAGGATAGCGTCTCTGCTTTTTTGCGTATAATGTGGTCCTGTTGGCTTCATCAGCTTGCAATCTACAACTCTCACTGGAGCAGTTCACAGCCGAGTGTGAAGTGGCCGGGATGAGAATCAGTGCCTCCAAGTCCGAGGCCACGGTCCTGAGCCGGAAAAGGATGAAATGCCTTCTCCGGGTTGGGGGGGGGGTCCTGCCTCAAGTTTAAGTATCTTGTGGTTTTGTTCACGAATGAGGGGAAGATGGAGCGGGAGATGGATAGACGGATCGGTGCTGCGTCAGCAGTGATGCGGGTGCTGTACAGGTCCGTCGTGGTGAAGAGAGAGCTGAGGCAAGAAGCAAAGCTCTGGATTTACCGGTTGATAACCAAAAGAACGAGATCACGAATACAAGCAGCCAAAATGAGTTTCCTCCGCAGGGTGTCTGGGCTCTCCCCTAGAGACAGGGTGAGCTCGGTTACTGGGAGGGACTCGGAGTAGAGCCGCTGCTTTTCCTCATCGAGAGGAGCCAGTTGAGGAGTATCTGATTAGGACGCCTCCCTGGTGAGGTGTTCCAGGCACGTCCCACCGGGAGGAGGCCCAGGGGAAGACCCAGGACACGCTGGAGGTACTATGTCTCTCGGCTGCCCTGGAAACACCTCGGGACGAGGTCCCGGACGAGCTGAACCAAGTGGCTGAGGAGAGGGAGGTCTGGGTGGGATGGACATATTATATACATACACATTATATATACACACACACACACACACACACATTGTATACATACACATTACATACACACACATTATATATATATATATATATATATATATATATATATATATATATATATATATATATATATACACACACACACATATTATAGAGATACACATTATATATACACACACACACACACATTATACACACATACACAAACATTATACACATTATATACACACACACATTTTAAACACACATGTTATACATTAATATATAAATAAATATAAAGATCAGAACCTGTTCAGATCTAGTGCCGGTTTGCAGGGTCACGTGACTCTGCTCTGGAGTTCAAAGGGCTGCGTCTCAGCTATTGGTTAAGATTCAGAGGGGGCGTGGCTAAAGCCACAGAGTGTTTATCCCCTACTGCACCGGATTCATCTCACCGCGAGAGGGCGCTCCCTCCATTCATATAAAATCACAATAAACCATAATTAAAGCAGATTAAACCGAATTAAAATTACCGGAATATTTCACCCCGTCAACTCCGAACAAAACACAAAAAATAAAGAATATATGTTATTCCGTTTATGTTTATATAACCCATTAAAAATACATCTTTTAGACAAATGTCGGTGGTTTAGAAAATATTGTGATTATTTATTTATACAGTCAGGTCTGTATTTAAACAGTGAAACATTATTAAATCATATATTGGATTTTTTTTTTATCTGAATGCTGCAGATTTATATTAGGTCATATGACTTAAGAGCGTCTAACCCAGTGACTCTATATAAATATAAAGAAATGTAAAAGTTTTTTTCTGGAATTTTTCACCAATATAACAATAACCTAGTCTACTGTTTAAAAATTAATTTATTAATTTATTACATGTTAATTTCACTGTAAAACATGTTTTTGTTTGAGATGAAATACAATCAAATCAATTACATAAAAATAATTATACTATCACCTATACAATCACCTGTACTATATCTCTCATAATATAACATGTACTATATATTTCATACTATCACCTGTACTAATACATATACCCTATAGTATCACCTGTATTATCACATGACCCACTCCACCCTCCACAAACCTGAGTGACCATGTGCAGTGGGAGAACAGCAGCACCAGCATCTCAGTTTACCCACAAATAATTTCACATCTTTTACACAATCCTCAATTTTCTTTAATCTCACTCTGTCGTCAGGTTTGGCTGATATGAAGAGCTGCGTGTAAAAGATCTGCATAAAAATGAAAATTCCCAGTGGGAGCATATATAATGTAAATAATAACGGTCCTAATATAGAGCCTTGTGGAATTCCATATCTTACCTTGGTATAACTGGAAGACATATCATTTATCCTCACAAACTGGTAGCGATCGGTTAAGTACGATTTAAACCATGCTAAGGCAGTTCCGGTTACACCGACCATGTTCTCTAATCTTTCTAAAAGGAGAGTATGATCTATTGTATCAAAGGCTGCGCTCAGATCCAGAAGTACCAGTAGGGAAACACAGCCTTGGTCGGCAGATGTAAGTAGATCGTTTGTTATTTTAACTAAAGCTGTCTCAGTGCTGTGATGAGGCCTAAAAAAAAAAAAAACTCTTAATAGCCGCTTTCAGGAGCTCCAGCAACCACTAGGTGGAGCTGCAGGTCTGCAGTGATACAGGTCAGTAAATAAACACCAGAGATTATTATTTTATTATTATAATTTTATTAGGTTAGAGTTATAGAGGAGGAGGCGCTGCGCTCCATCAGGCTACTTGCAGCAGTGCGAGCCGCTCTTCTCCTTCTCCTTACAGCCGGAACCACCAGAACCACATCCAGAACCACAAGAACCACCTCCAGAACCTGCAGCACTGCAGCTGCTCGAACCCTTACAGCAGCTTCCTGAGCCTGCACACACACACACACACACATTATACACACACACACAATATATATATATACATTATACACACACACACACACACACACATTATACACACACACAATATATATATATACATTATACACACACACACATTATACACACACACACACACACACATTATACACACACACAATATATATATATACATTATACACACACACACATTATACACACACACACACACACATTATACACACACACACACATTATACACACACACACACACATTATACACACACACACACACATTATACACACACACACACACATTATACACACACACACACATTATACACACACACACACACACACACACACATTATACACACACACACAATATATATATATACATTATACACACACACACACACACACACACATTATACACACACACACACACATTATACACACACACACACACACATTATACACACACACACACATTATACACACACACACACACACACACATTATACACACACACACAATATATATATATACATTATACACACACACACACACACATTATACACACACACACACACATTATACACACACACACACACAATATATATATATACACACACACATTATACACACACACACACACACAATATATATATATACATTATACACACACACACAATATATATACATTATACACACACACACATTATATATATATATATATATATATATACACACACATTATATACACACACACATTATATATACACACATTATATATACACACACACATAATACTAAATCTACACACATATACACAATATATACACATTATACACTTATATACACACATTATTTACACATTGGTGTACAAACAGGGCTTTACACACAAGATCACAAACAATAACAAAATACTGCAATAAAAACGACTGGATAATTAATGTCTTGTTCTGATATCAGACTGGGAGGGTTTATATTATATTTATATTAACTGCTGCCAAAAATATCTATAAAACGTAAAATTACATTATTTTAATAAAAGAACACCATCGTAAAAAGTGCTTTCAGTAAATAAACTTAAAAACACAGCATCCAACGCTACCTAATGAGGAGAAAACAGAATTAACATGCCAATACATAATAATAATAATAATAATAATAATAATAATCTGTCGTTTTTTTTATATTAGGTTATAACTGATTTTGTTATATATGTATATAATTCATGCATCATTTTTTCTTTAGTTGTATTTAACTAATAATAGAGAGAAATACAGAATATATAAGTATATAACGTTACATGTATTTTTTTTTTTAATAACTGTAATTCCGCAAATGTTGTTTTAAGTCACTATGGGGGGGCTTTTGATTTATTTGAGCAAATTTGCCCCCCTCCAATATCAAACCCTTTATATATACACATTACACACACACATTATATACACACACACATTATATACACACACACACACACACGCTATATACACATTATTTACATACGATTGTCCCAGTCCTCACCTTTCCCGTCTTTAGCGCATGCGCAGTTGGTGCACCTGCAGTTCTCCCCGCAGGAACAGGAAGCGGCTAGAACCGGAATGAGAAGAGAGCGCGCGCTGTGTTTACTGCGGATCACGTGCTTATTTCAGTATGTAAATGAGGTGTGTGCAGGTTCAATTCGGATTAGTTTGATACTCACTCTTAGAGCATTCACACTTCTCCATCTCCGGATCTACACTCGCTCGCGCTGATGCCCTTCGTACTGCGCGTGCGCGGTCCTGTAGCATCCATGTGACGTCACGCGGCGCGTTAAAGCCAGAGGAGCATCAGACAGTAAGATGACAGTGAGGAGCATCTGCCCAAACAGAGCATCGCTTTAATCTGCACCCGGTGCCGACACTGATGTGCAACAGCACAGACTTACCAGAGCCTGTAGTAGAGAAGAACTGCCAATAGAATAGGACCACCTGCAGCAGATAAACATACAGGAGTCTATAGAGCACTGCAGTCCTGTAGTCCTGCAGCATCCTGTAGTGAGCAGGTGGGGCGTCACGGACTCACAAATTACACAATTTCTCACTGTAGGAAATCACAGACTCACCTGGCTGCTCTCCAGAAACATGTTTAACACAAGAAAACTCACCAGAACTAAACACACGAGAACCAGCGACGCCAAACCAGATAATCTCTATAGAGGAGAATACGCACTTAAAGTGAGTCCAACATGAACGGGTTCAAATGAAGCAACTGATCAAACTAAAATCAGAGATTATAAATATCTGATCAGTTTTATACTGAAATATGTTCTTATGTCCTCAACACAGAACTATATTAAATGTTTCAGCACCGCAGAAATCATTTTTTATCATTTTAAACTCCAGTTATAAACCTTTTAAACATGCTCTACCTGTATCTCCAGGATCAGCTCACCAACCAATCAGCTCACAGCAGCAGTAAGGCGAGTGCTTCACAGTGTAAATTGGTAAGTTGGTAGATATACAGAAAATGCTTACTTTACTTTTTTTTATAATTTTCTTCCCAATTTACACGACCAATTACCCAACCCACTCATTAGGACTCCCCTATCACTAGTGATGCTCCAACACCAGGAGGGTGAAGAAGACCAGCACACGCCTCCTCCAATACATGTGAAGTCAAACTCTGCCTCTTTTTGAAATGCTGCTGATGCTGTAGCATTGCTGAGCAGCGCTAACACTCGGAGGAAAGCGCAGTGACTCGGTTCTGATACATCAGCTCACAGATGCAGCCTTGTGCTGATCCACATCACCCTAGGAGTGATGAGGGGAAAGAGAGAGCGCCATCTACTGTACTGTACCCACCCAGAGAGAGAGCAAGACCAACTGTGCTCTCTCAGGGCTCTGGCAGCTGATGGCAAACTGAATGAGCGGGATTCGAACCTGCAACCTCCGGATCATAGTGGCTGCACTTTAGACCGCTGGACCACAGAGCCCTCTTTCTTTGATTTTTTTTTATCAAAACACATTATTCTACTTCCTATAAAATTAAAGAAATACTCATATCAAGTAGTTAAGTTTTTAGCTTTTAGCTCCATTAACCTCCATTCATAGAGAACTCACTTGCAGTTCCTGGTGTGTTTTGGACCCGTTGTTCTCTCTTCCTGTGATCCCATTGGCTGTATGTAGCCGCTGCTCCTGACTCCCAGTCGTCGACTGAGTCAGATGTTAAACATGTTGAATATTCGCCAGTCGCAGACTAAAAAACTGGGCTAAAATCGTGTGGAGTGAACCCGGTGTAAAAGGACAGTGTCTGTGTGAGAGGGTAGAGGGTAAATAAGGACAGACAGCTTTAGCTCTGGTGCTAAACTGTGCTTTTATTGTAAACATCTGATCAATTATTCAGATTAAACCAGCAGTACAGCGGCGTTTACCCCGAGGAACAGAGTGAGCATTCAGTAAACAAACAAACAAACAAACAAACAAACATTCACAGCCCAGAAACAAGAGGAACAGATGATCAGCAGTGGGTGGAGATACGGGACATCAGCTTGAAGATACACACACACACTCACAAACACACAAACACACACA
>NW_026040053.1:775000-780000 GCF_023375975.1 Astyanax mexicanus
TGTGTTTAGTGTGTGTGTGTGTATAGTGTGTGTGTATAGTGTGTGTGTATAGTGTGTGTATAGTGTGTGTGTATAGTGTGTGTGTATAGTGTGTGTATAGTGTGTGTGTGTGTGTGTATAGTGTGTGTGTGTGTATAGTGTGTGTGTGTGTGTGTTTAGTGTGTGTGTGTGTATAGTGTGTGTGTATAGTGTGTGTGTATAGTGTGTGTGTATAGTGTGTGTGTGTGTGTGTGTGTGTGTGTATGGTGTGTGTGTGTGTATAGTGTGTGTGTGTGTGTGTTTAGTGTGTGTGTGTGTATAGTGTGTGTGTGTGTGTATAGTGTGTGTGTATAGTGTGTGTGTGTGTGTATAGTGTGTGTGTATAGTGTGTGTGTGTGTGTATAGTGTGTGTGTGTGTGTGTATAGTGTGTGTGTGTGTATAGTGTGTGTGTGTGTATAGTGTGTGTGTGTGTGTGTTTAGTGTGTGTGTGTGTATAGTGTGTGTGTATAGTGTGTGTGTATAGTGTGTGTGTATAGTGTGTGTGTATAGTGTGTGTGTATAGTGTGTGTGTGTGTGTGTGTGTGTGTATAGTGTGTGTGTGTGTATAGTGTGTGTGTGTGTGTGTTTAGTGTGTGTGTGTGTATAGTGTGTGTGTGTGTGTATAGTGTGTGTGTATAGTGTGTGTGTGTGTGTATAGTGTGTGTGTGTGTGTATAGTGTGTGTGTATAGTGTGTGTGTGTGTGTATAGTGTGTGTGTGTGTGTGTGTGTATAGTGTGTGTGCATAGTGTGTGTGTATAGTGTGTGTGTGTATAGTGTGTGTGTGTGTGTTTAGTGTGTGTGTGTGTATAGTGTGTGTGTGTGTGTGTGTATAGTGTGTGTGTATAGTGTGTGTGTATAGTGTGTGTGTGTATAGTGTGTGTGTGTGTGTGTGTATAGTGTGTGTGTATAGTGTGTGTGTGTATAGTGTGTGTGTGTGTATAGTGTGTGTGTGTATAGTGTGTGTGTATAGTGTGTGTGTGTGTGTTTAGTGTGTGTGTGTGTATAGTGTGTGTGTGTGTGTGTGTATAGTGTGTGTGTATAGTGTGTGTGTATAGTGTGTGTGTGTATAGTGTGTGTGTGTGTGTTTAGTGTGTGTGTGTGTATAGTGTGTGTGTGTGTGTGTGTATAGTGTGTGTGTATAGTGTGTGTGTATAGTGTGTGTGTATAGTGTGTGTGTGTGTATAGTGTGTGTGTGTGTGTGTGTATAGTGTGTGTGTATAGTGTGTGTGTATAATGTGTGTGTTTAGTGTGTGTGTGTGTATAGTGTGTGTGTGTGTGTGTGTATAGTGTGTGTGTATAGTGTGTGTGTATAATGTGTGTGTATAATGTGTGTGTGTGTATAGTGTGTGTGTGTGTGTTTAGTGTGTGTGTGTGTATAGTGTGTGTGTGTGTGTTTAGTGTGTGTGTGTGTATAGTGTGTGTGTGTGTGTGTGTATAGTGTGTGTGTGTGTGTATAGTGTGTGTGTGTGTGTATAGTGTGTGTGTGTGTGTATAGTGTGTGTGTATAGTGTGTGTGTATAATGTGTGTGTATAATGTGTGTGTGTGTATAGTGTGTGTGTGTGTGTTTAGTGTGTGTGTGTGTATAGTGTGTGTGTGTGTGTTTAGTGTGTGTGTGTGTATAGTGTGTGTGTGTGTGTGTGTATAGTGTGTGTGTGTGTGTATAGTGTGTGTGTGTGTGTATAGTGTGTGTGTGTGTGTATAGTGTGTGTGTATAGTGTGTGTGTGTGTGTATAGTGTGTGTGTGTGTGTATAGTGTGTGTGTATAGTGTGTGTGTATAATGTGTGTGTATAATGTGTGTGTGTGTATAGTGTGTGTGTGTGTGTTTAGTGTGTGTGTGTGTATAGTGTGTGTGTGTGTGTTTAGTGTGTGTGTGTGTATAGTGTGTGTGTGTGTGTTTAGTGTGTGTGTGTGTATAGTGTGTGTGTGTGTGTTTAGTGTGTGTGTGTGTATAGTGTGTGTGTGTGTGTTTAGTGTGTGTGTGTGTATAGTGTGTGTGTGTGTGTGTGTATAGTGTGTGTGTGTGTGTATAGTGTGTGTGTGTGTGTATAGTGTGTGTGTGTGTGTATAGTGTGTGTGTATAGTGTGTGTGTGTGTGTATAGTGTGTGTGTGTGTGTATAGTGTGTGTGTATAGTGTGTGTGTGTGTGTATAGTGTGTGTGTGTGTGTATAGTGTGTGTGTATAGTGTGTGTGTGTGTGTATAGTGTGTGTACCTGAAGTTGAGGTTTTTGAAGGTGAAGTTTGTCTCTACGATGCCGGTGGTTTTGACGCGGGTCCTCAGTATGTCCTGCTCGGTGGGGAGGTAATCTGGGGACCCGATTCGGTCCAGACTGTCTAAATAACTGCAGGATTAAACAGACGGTTATTTCTGAGGATCAGGTTTCATAAAACTTTATATTAATATTTCATATTTAACCTCTAACAGAAAGGATTTGGAACAGGATAAAAAAGGGAAATAAAAGCAGCTATTTTTACACTTCCTTCAACTTTTACTAAATGGTGAACAACATTAACCTTAGATATTTAATATTATATCTGATCAAATTCATTTCATTTATTAATAAACAATAATTCCTGCATTTCAGACCCAAAACACTCCACACACAGCTGGGGGAGGGATTTAGGTATGTGAGGTAAAACACCAAATACTTGTGATTTTACTGTGCAGAACAGAAGCTCCGCCCACTTCTCTACTTGATAAGCAATCATCACACAGAGTGATCAGAGTTATAAAGACACGTCTGTGGAAGAGGAGGGTTCTGAAACCCCCCACAGTCCTGATCCGTGTCTAATAGAGAAATGCAGTAATTTAAGTTTAATAATAAATTAAATAAAGTTGAGCAAATAAAATATGAAATATAGATTAATGTAAAAAACACTGTACCCTTTTCCCCAATTTCTAACTTCTTACTTAATATGAATAAGATAAGAGTCTCTGCTAAATGCTGTAAATGTAAACGGGGTTGTTTGAGTAAAATGAACATTGTTGTTTTATTCTATAAACTACAGACAACATTTCTCCCAAATTACAAATAAAAATATTCTCATTTAGAGCATTTATTTACAGAAAATGAGAAATGACTGAAATAACAAAAAAGATGCAGAGCTTTCAGACCTCAAATAATGCAAAGAAAACAAGTTCATATTCATAAAGTTTTAAGAGTTCAGAAATAATCAATATTTGGTGGAATAACCCTGGTGGTTTTTAATCACAGTTTTCATGCATCTTGGCATCATGTTCTCCTCCACCAGTCTTACACACTGCTTTTGGATAACTTTATGCTGCTTTACTCCTGGTGTAAAAATTCAAGCAGTTCAGTTTGGTGGTTTGATGGTTTGTGATCATCCATCTTCCTCTTGATTATATTCCAGAGGTTTTAATTTGGTTTTTTTGTGTTCATGTTTGTTTATATGTGTATATACACTGTCTATTTAACTAACTAAATAGATAAAAATCCTCCCATCGAATAATTACTGATTGGGTGATTAATATGTTTCAGCTGCAAAAAGTGATGCAGTGAGTAACTTCTTGTCTCCTAAACATTCATGTTAAAATCAGTTTTAAATGATAGTTTTTTTTACCTTAATAAAAATTATGTTAACTAGCATGACCCTGTGAGAAACAGTGTTTAACCCTAAATCCAATAACTTGGTTGTGTTGGGCTGGTGTCGTTCAGGTCATTGTCCTGCTGCAGAGCCCAAGTACGCCTGAATTTATTTTCATCTTATTTTGGTCGGTCGGTCACTCCTGGGAAGGTTCACCAGTATTCCGTGTTTTCTTCATTAGTGAATAATAGTGAATCACTTTGGTCCTCTGGAGCCCCAAAGCTTTAGAAATAACTTTATAACCTTTGTTTTCTCATCTGTTTTGTGTGTGTGTGTGTGTGTGAGAGTGTGTGTGTGTCGTACTATTGTGCAGAATCGTTGAGCTGGTATTCTCTGGATCGGTTGAAACAGGCCTGAGTTCCTCCATCTTTCCACAGACGAATCATCGCCGCCAGCAGTTCAGGAGAGTACGGCTCCGTATCCTCCATCCGACCAACCACGTCAAAGATCAGCTTCCCATCAGCCTGAAGAGACACAAACCAACCAATCACAGATCAGCTCTCTATCAGCCTGAAGATACACAAACTAACCAATCACAGATCAGCTCTCTATCAGCCTGAAGATACACAAACCAACCAATCACAGATCAGCTCTCTATCAGCCTGAAGATACACAAACCAACCAATCACAGATCAGCTCTCTATCAGCCTGAAGAGACACAAACCAACCAATCACAGATCAGCTTCCCATCAACCTGAAGAGACACAAACCAACCAATCACAGATCAGCTTCCTATCAGCCTGAAGATACACAAACCAACCAATCACAGATCAGCTCTCTATCAGCCTGAAGAGACACAAACCAACCAATCACAGATCAGCTTCCCATCAACCTGAAGAGACACAAACCAACCAATCACAGATCAGCTTCCTATCAGCCTGAAGATACACAAACCAGGGGAGGTTGCTGTGGGGGAGGGGCAGTATAGCTGTGAGGTAGGGGAGTATAGCTGTGGGGGAGGGGCAGTATAGCTGTGAGGGAGGGGAGTATAGCTGTGGGGGAGGGGCAGTATAGCTGTGGGGGAGGGGAGTATAGCTGTGGGGGAGGGGAGTATAGCTGTGGGGGAGGGGAGTATAGCTGTGGGGGAGGGGAGTATAGCTGTGGGGGAGGGGCAGTATAGCTGTGAGGGAGGGGAGTATAGCTGTGGGGGAGGGGCAGTATAGCTGTGGGGGAGGGGAGTATAGCTGTGGGGGAGGGGAGTATAGCTGTGGGGGAGGGGAGTATAGCTGTGGGGGAGGGGCAGTATAGCTGTGGGGGAGGGGCAGTATAGCTGTGGGGGAGGGGAGTATAGCTGTGGGGGAGGGGAGTATAGCTGTGGGGGAGGGGAGTATAGCTGTGGGGGAGGGGCAGTATAGCTGTGGGGGAGGGGAGTAT